>NC_142194.1:29791512-30093513 GCF_026936395.1 Plectropomus leopardus | reverse complement strand
GTGAAACCTTCACAACAGTTAAAGATAACATACTTTCATTGGCATATCTCACTAAAGCTTGACGGTAGGTGTCTTGACTTTGAAGTCTTAGCTTTGAGGATGTAAGGTAATAAACTGCATCCTCTTTGCCTCATTAATCAGAAGGAGTTGTCAGCCATTGCAGTGAGACTCCATAATGTAACCTAAGATGAGGAGGTGTGTTTGTAAGCTGATACAGCGCAGCACAGAGGCATGCTTGCGATTTGGGATGTGGAGGTTTGTTGTCTGATGATTTAATGAGGCTGCTGTGCACACGCACACACACAAACACAAACACACAAAACACACAAACATATCTTTCTGGTGTATGTTAGTCCAGAGCAGCAGGGCTTACAGAAGCTTGATGAGAGACAGATGAAGTCAATGAGATGTGCAGCACATACACACAGACACATGCACACAAATGCACACATGCATGCACGCATGCGTGCGCACACACACACACACACACACACACACACACACACACACACACTCGACTGCACTCCCAGACATCAGGAGAACTCTATTGTGAAGCATGCGGACGGCGTCACTATCATCGGCCGTATTACAAACAACGATGAGAGTTCATACCTGGAGGAAATCAACAGTCTTACTGAGTGGTGCACAGAGAACAACCTACTGCTCAACATCAGTGAAACCAACAAGCTGATTGTTGATTTTTGAAAGAAGGAGGCAAAGACATACACTCCTGTCTACATCAGTGAGGCTGAGGTGGAGCAGGTGGACATCTACAGGTTCCGTGGAATTACTATCATTGAGAACCTATCTTGGTCATTACACATCACCACCTAGGTTAAAAAATACAGTGGCCGACAAGGGCAAACATGCTGCATAAACGGAAACGAGTTGCATATAGAGAAACGCGCTGCATATTCAAAAACAAATGCAAAAGTAAAACACTACAAATAGTATACAGAAACGTGCTGCAGATACGAATACGAATGCAAAAAGAAAACGCCGCAAAGCTACACAACAGAAGTGCTCCAGCCCTCCAGGAGCACTGAGCTCGCGGAAAGTTGGAAAGATACACATTTGATCTTCGGGGATCAATAACTCATCAACGAAATGTTGTAAAAACACAAATGATGCCTTGCTCTAATCGCAGTTGCACTGAAAACGAACTACACCCTCATTTCTGTTTTATCAAACATAGCTGTCCACCAAGATGGACAATTTACATTAGTCTTCATGCACAGCAGGCTGTCAAACGAGTGCTTAGGGACCGTCTAAAAAGTGCAACACCATAGAGGGAAAATATTCAATAACTTTAAATAATACTTATATGGTGTATTAGCACCAAATTTACCCCACACATCAATGGTTTATCAGTGATTGCGCTACAGAACTTAGTTAGGGAAAATGTACCTTCGTATGTATACAGGGAATTGTTATTAAATTGTTATTAAATTGTTACTTGACAAAATAAATTGTGCTCTGTGGTCATGCTACAAAATACAAAATGCTTTTGTGTAATTTTGGGAAATTATTATTTGAAATAATACTGAGTATATTCCATGTTATTCAGTGTACGGGCATGAAATTCACTACAACCACTGCAGGTCTCCCCCCAGTCATACTACAACTCTCACTGTGGAAAAAAATGCTTTTGTGCAATTTGAAGGAATTTCTATTGAAAATAATACTCAATAACTTTCATGTTAATTACTCTACTATGGTACCACCGTTCCACCAAAAAAAATACATAACAGAACATATTTTCAAAACAAGTGCTGTATTATGACCGAGGGGAGACCTGTAGTGGTTGTAGTGAATTTCATGCCCGTACACTGAATAACATGGTAGTTAATGAGTATTACTCCCCACATTTCCATCGTCAGTGATTTACAGGTAATGACATTTGACAGGCTGCATCAAAAGGTCCTGGTTTGGGGAGAGTCAGGGTCTCTTTAATGGATTTTGAAACTGAATATTGTGTAAATTCAGTTTCTAAACTTAGATTTATATAGGAGTTATGCATGACGACTATTATTTAGAATATATTTTCTTTAAATCTTACGTACCCACTGGAGTACCTCCACGTACCCCCAGGAGTATGTGTACCCCCATTTGAGAAACAGTGTAGAAGAATGTGGTCTGAAATATGGCCAACAAGTCATACTTCTGAAATATTGGTTGGTGCGAATACACCATATAAAAATTTAGTTGAATAAATAAAATTGAATATTTTTCGCTCTTTGGTGTTGCACTTTGTTGACGGTCCCTAAGCACTCGCCCGACAGCCTGCTGTGCATTAAGACAAATATAAATTGTCCAGCTTGGAGGACAGCTACGTTAGATGAAAATGGTACAAAAGGGTGTAGCTCGTTTTCAGTCCAACTGCGATTAAAACGAGGCACCGTGTGTGTTTGACAACATTTCGTTTGACAACATTTCATTTTGATCATTATTACGCAGCGCTTTTCTCTATTTGTAACTCGTTTCTGTTTATGCAGCGCGTTTGCCCTTGTCGGCCACCATAAAAAAAGCACAGAAAAAGGCTCTACTACCTGCAGAAACTTAGGAAGGCTAAATTCCAGAGTAAGATCCTGGTTAACTTCTGCAGAGGACCAATAGAAAGCATACTGACTGGAAACATCACGAACTGGCATGGTTCGTGCATGGCCCAGGACAGGAAGGCGCTACAGCAGGTGATCAAAACTGCCCAGAACATCACTGGTTCCCATTTACAGAGCATCAGTTACCTCAGTGAAGTAAGGTGTCTGCACAGAGTCCAAAGGATACTGAGAGACAGCAGCCACCCCAGCCACAGTCTGTTCACCCTGCTGCCATCTGGCAAAAGATACTGGCTGCTGGAAATACTACACCATGTGAAATAGCTCACTCCAGGGTCCAAACTCTGTGTGCATTATCTAACTTTCACAAAAGTATGCAACTGCATCAGTTGGAGTCCCGCAAGGAACCCCGACATGCATGGGGTGCAAGGGCCCATTCATCGCTGCTTGCAGCTTTAATTCCGTTTTGTCGTCGTTGTTGTTTCAGTAATGAAAACCATTAATGTGTCTGTCTATTTCTCAATACATCCTTTAGCCCTCTAGTTACTACTGCATATGTAAATCTTATATAGTTTGATTTTTTTAAAGGCTCAGTCATTTCCATAAACAGCAGATCACTAGTTTTTACGCAAACATTAAAGGGAATGAAATAGGACACATGTGTATGTATATTTACATTAGGGCTGTCAATCTATTAAAAAAAATCATATTAATTACATGCTCTGTGATAAATTAATCGCATACATCGATTTTTGCTCTGTATTTTAAAAAATTCGATTCAGTTGGATTTTGGCAGATAAGTGAATCTGTGAATAATTGAATAATTTTTAGTATGGTTGATGCAAATGACTAGTTTGTACTTGCTGTTCATTACGTGTGCAGTAACACAGAGGCAACTGTGATTGCTAACTGAAGTCCAGTGATCTCCGGTCTGTGCAATATATTCAGCCCCTGTCACTACATCTTCTTTTTTTACTCTTTTTCAGTGCCGTAAAGCTGCTGGATTTTGGACACAATTGTCGACAATTGGCAGCTTGTAAGCAGTGTCAGAAGATGCTATCTGTAAAGCCTCTGATAACCCAAACTGCCCTCTGCCACCAAAACTGCTCTGCACTCCATTACAGTCTATTTTTAGATTGAGTTCATTAGTCGGTTGCAGGTTGACTTATTCAATTTGCATCTGAATGCCTGCTCAAGTGTGGCTTGACAAGGCTGCTAACACTAGCACCAGAAGCTGTGCTAGCTCTGACCCCCCGGTTCACTGCTACGTCCTTTGTGTAGAGGTGATATTTCAGGCTAGAAGTATTGCAATGGTATGGAAATTCATGTACAAGGTACAAGGTGCACGGTAGATTTATTGTCATTTTTCTTAAACATGGTTTAAGAAGAAATAAAATTAAAGTTGATCCTAAATCCTGCTACATTTTTTTGGCGTTGAAGGAGGAGTTGAGGAGTCTCACAGCCTGGGGAAAGAAGCTGCTCTGTAGTCTGGTGGTTCAACAGCAGATACTTCTGTATCTTTTTCCAGATGGCAGCAGGGTGAACAAGACTGTGGCTGGGGTGGCTGCTGTCTTTCGTTATCCTTTGGGCTCTGTACAGACACTTCACTTCACTGAGATCACTGATGCTCTGTAGATTGTAACCAGTGATGTTCTGGGCAGTTTTAACACTCGGTCTACCAGAATTCTGCAACTACTAGAATGACCATAGCAGTCATTTTGACTGCTCGGACATTATTTGATTATAATTTGGATTATCATTAAAAACATCTAAGAATAAATTGGTGGAATAGGTAAAAAACACATCAAGACACTAAATGAAAACTATAATGAATCAGTGTTTTATTTATTTAATTGACCTTTTCCAATTTATGGCACACTTGATAGACCAAAAAGCTGTCTATCAGAAAATCATGCTGTTTTGTAAATTATTTGGAGGCCCCCTGCAATACCTAAATAAAGGCTAAGGCTCAGGCTAAAGGCTCACAAGATCACATAAAACTAGCACAGGCTTACATTACAGAAATATGCATTATAGCAAGCAATAGCCTAATAATAATGATGATAATAAGGAGTCCTCCTGTAGGCCTCATACCTTGAAAATTAGCAGATGGGATGTCAGCAAGTGTGGAATTCGATGTTTCCAGTCGTCTTTTTTTGCTAGTGGGCATCTCTGAAATGATTTCTGAATCACTCTCAGAGCTAGATGAAGCTTCTTCCAAACACTAAGAGACATCACTCTCTGAACCTGCTCCTCCGTCGGATTATTCCTCATCAAGACTCTGAAGCAAGGCTGAAGCCTCCATAACAGACATTTTCTTTCTACTTGTCATTTTTGTCTCTCTTGGGTTTAGAGTGAAGCTATAACTAGGTTTTAGCTTCACAGAGCATAAAAAACAAACAGACAATAGAGCAGGAGAAAGAGCGGGAAAATGTAGCAAATAGTGAAATATGACACCCCCTGTAAAAAACGTGCAGTCAATTTGACTGCTATGGTCATTCGAGGTAGTAATACTCAGATCTCTTTTGTGTTTTGAAATTTTAATGATAAAACAATGTTAGAATAAAATATACACACATTTAGGAAAAGTCAGGGTTCTATTGGTACATAGGTTTTTTTTAAACCAAGTTATGACGTCGCAAATTTTGAAAGCAGTCAAAATGCCTGCCTTGGTAGTTCTAGTGTCACCTGCTGTAGAGCCTGTCTGTCCTGGGCTGTGCACAAACCATGCCAGTTGGTGATGTTTCCTGTCAGTACGCTTTCTACTGCTCCTCTGTAGACGTTAACCAGGATCCTGCTCTGTTGTATAGAGCTTTTCTAGTCTTTTTGACCACTCAAAGCGCTTTCATACTACATGTCACTTACACCCAGTCACACACACATTCACACAATGGTGGCCGAGGCTACTGTACAAGGTGTCACCTGCTACTCAGTAACCATTCACTCCAAAGGGTTGTCACCACCACCCAGTGGATCATCGGCTGCCCCCTCCCCTCCCTGGAGGATAATTACAGATCTTGTTGTCCCAGCAGAGCTAAGAACATTTTAAAAGACACCCTGGACATTCCCTGTTCAAACTGCTGCCTTCAGCCAGACGCTCAATAGAATAAAAACAAATAGACTTACCCAACAGCAATAACTGCACTTAATACTGCCAAAATTTCAAAATAATCTATGCAATGTCATTGTGTGTGGGTTTTTTATATTTATGGGTTTTTTATTTATTTATTGAATATGCCTCGCACTTTACAGGATTGCATCCAATTTCTTGTACATGTACAGTGATAATAAAGACATTTATTCATTCATTCATTCACACACTCTGATGGAGCATCAGGAGCAATTTGGGGTTCAGTATACTATAAGGATACTTTGATATTTCGACTGGAGGAGCTGGGGATCGAACTGCTCTACCTCTGAGCCACAGCTCATTAGTTGATACGTTGCCTCATGCCGCCTGTGTCTTGGCGAAAAGGTTGCACTTTAACACACTGCAAGGACTACAATTGACGGCCGACCAGCATGTATGTTCCAGTGGCTCATACAGAATGTCATTAATGGGTAGGCCTGGGAATATCTGGATGGGCCTCAGGTTTTTTTAAGCTTATACACATACACACAAACAAATGTCAATTTGGGTAGGCCTATGCATATCCAGGCCCACCTGTAAATCCGCCCCCTGGTATGTTCTATGCCTGTGTAAGAAGAGATATCCCTCCATACCAGCAGACGTATCGTAAGTAAATATCTGTAATCGTCAATTCAAAATGCTGAATTAGCAGGAAAAAAAGCCACGGGCAACAGATGCTCAGCAATGCCCCATCACTGATCAAGAGTCAACTGTTGGCTTGGTATGTCAGGGCCTTTAGTCACAGCAAGTGCAAAGTGGTCATGGGTGCACACAAGTGGTTGTGTGTGTCTTCACCTGCTATTTACATTCATGTATGTGCAGCAGCTCAGAGAGCAAAAGAGCAGGGTGAAGTAGAAAAAAGATTGATTAATACATATCATATGTCATATGATGACAATATATGTATCATATGTCATAAACAATCTCATGACTGGTGTTATGAATTGGCTCCACCAGAGGAATCATACTGTTGTCTAAATGGTGCAGAATACACAGCACCTCATATCTACAGCCAAAGGCAGATGGTGAATTAATTTTATTTTTCAGTAGAATTAGTAGAATGATGATCATAACAGATAGTAAAAAATAAGTTTATTTGATTGCATCAATCTGAGGCTATGCCATAACTCTACTGTATTTCATTCTGTAAATAGGTTGAGCTGCATTAAATCGTGTTGTTCATGCCAATAGAAAGACTGAGAAATGTTTAATTACAATGAAAGTATGTTTTAGGAAAAGTGTTTGTTTGGCACATTTGTTACAGCTGTAAAGTTTGCTCTTATTGACAAAATCATGGGATTGGCAGCAGAAACAGACATGGTTTTGAGATGTCTTTTCTCAGCACAAACTTCAAAGACCTGATTTCCACGGGAATACATGCTGCCTCATTTGAAAAATGTTAAAGATTTGTCTGCATCAAGTATTTTTACTTTCAGTAATTTAAGTACATATTTCTGATTATGCTTACTTAGTACTAATACTATTTTAAAAGCAGGTTGGTATTAATCATCTTCCTTAAGTCTTTAAGATATTGACTTTTGTGGGTCATGGGTGGTGTTCTCCTTCTGAATCATAGGGTTCTGTCAAGGAAAACAAAACTCCTCACATTAAAAATGCAAAAAATGCCAGAGTATTGAAAAATACAGGATAAAGAAAGAAAGCGATGTGCTTAGATGGGTAGCATTCGACAGTAATTTCAAACCAGCAATGTATGATAAAGGATTCAAACAGTGGGTAAATAAAGGAGTCACAGCATGGTACACTTTACAGAAGGACAGGGAGCTGGAGAGTTTCCAAAACATGAAAGACAAATTTGATTTAGATAAGCGTTTAAAGAGTCTTAAAAGTTCTACAGGTACCTCCAATTAAGAGACTATTACAAAAAGGAAATCAGGGTGGATCCCTCCATGGAAATGAATGGTGTGATTCAAATGATAATAAATTCTTACAACGGAATAAAAATTAAAATCATATCTGCTGTATACCAAAAATTGATGGTACATAAACGCTCAACTAAGTATATAAAAGGAAAATGGGAATCAGAGTTTAACGTGAAAATTTCAGGTGAGGATTGGCAAGATATGTGGAAAAATCATCAGACATCCACCAATTCACAGATATGGAGGGAATTTTCCTGGAAAACTTTGATCCATTTTTTTATTACACCCAAGGTCAAGAACAAGTTTAAGGGCACAGACTCATCATGTTGGAGGAAATGTGGAGCAGTAGATACAGACCACTTACACATATTTTGGAAATGTCATAAAGTACAGAAGTTTTGGGAAATTGTACACAAAACTATACAAAAGATTCTGGAGTATGATATTCCTATGAGCTACATGGTGTTACATTTCTGTAATTTTAATTCTATTAAAGAGACTATAAGAGTAAGGGATAAGTATTTGATCAAAATACTGTTGATAGCAAGTAAGAAAGCTATTACGAGGAATTGGGGTAAAGTGGACCCTCCCAGTCAGGACCAGTGGATTGAGATTGTAGAAGAAATCCACACAATGGAAAGACTGACATATCGCCTGAGACTACAACAAGCACAGATGGAAGAAAAGTGGGAGAAATGGACACTATTCAAAGCCAAAAACAGCGACAAAGACGACAGACAGAAACAACAGATATAGATTAAGGCACTAAGACAAAAAACTGCTGGTGATGTGACTCCCAAACATGTATTTCATATTTTTGTATTGTTTTGAATGTGGGTTGTACATGTAAGGTTTGTATATGCAAATATATGGATGTAGAAATCAACAATAAAAAACTAAGTGAAAAAAAAAAGAAAAATGCAAAAAATGCAAAGCAAGTAGAAACAACTGGAATGACTAAGTAAGTGGAGAAAATAAATAAATGAGCAGCAGAGTGGTGAGTATGTTATGATGATAGTTACATGATGTGATATTTGTGCTGTGGAAATGGACAGCATATTGAACCTGTCATTACAGGCGACCAACCTTTAATTGTCTGTGCTGGTCAGGCTCATATTTTATTTGAGACTTGACTTAAGTGAATAGTTAAATATTAAATTAAGTCATCAATGCATTTTTAGTCTTCATTTAGAATTTAATGTATGTGCCACATTAGAAATATTTCACAGACAACCAGTTCAGCATTGATCCAAGAGCCCATAAAAATATGCAACATCTGTATAATACTCATCAGCTTGACAACACTTACTGGGCAATATCAGATTTTTTCAGTAAAAAGCCAGTAGTGGCAAACTTGTGTATCGATCTAACACTACTTTGCAGACAAAGTGAAAAGAGCTTCACTCAGGCTTCACACTGCCAGACACAGAGATGAATAGGACAAGGTGGTGAAAGCCAAACAGATGGATGGACAGAAAGACAGGCCAAATTCAAGCCATGCACACACATTTCATTCTGCCTTGACAGCTTGGCCACCTGATAAAGAAAGTCCTTAATGCCTGGTGTGTGGTGAGGCAATCAGAAACAAATGACCCTTCCCATGAGCCAAGGGGGGGGATATATTGAAAGGATTCAATTCAGGATGTGGGGAGATGGCAGAAAGGAGGGGGGTTCTAGGTGGGCTGCCAGTCAGGCAACTTCCAACACACACAGATGCAGGGATGGGTGTCAACCGTTAGGACAGGTGAGATGGTGGAACCAAGAGGTATATAGAGACAGTGGGCAACAATGGGGGAGAAGGAGGGTGCACTGTGTAGCAGAGTTAAGCTTACTTTTGGCTTGAATGCCTCCTCTCAGGAATGTGAAAAAAGTCTCAAAATTGGGGAGGGCTGGGAGAGGGGCTCAGAGACACCCTGTCACCCAATTGTGCTGCCTTTTATGCACAGCCCCTCCCTGCCCCATGCATCCAGTCTGTGTGTGAGATGGTGGTGACCGGGTGGTGACATGGTTGGTGATGATCAGGATCAGAGTTGGACCTGAATTAAACAAAACTACTAATACCCATACATTACTCCTAAAAGGTACACTAAGCAAGAATGGTTGGTTGCTATCTGTAGTGTTGACAGGAAACGTGAAAGCCAACCACAGATTCATTATCGTTTTTAACAAGCTTTGTCCTCATGATGTTTTAATTAGTGATTTTAGTTTGTTTGCAGAATATGCAAGTTAAAATCACGGAGAAGCCAATCCATGCTTCAAATAACAGTACTGGGGGCCTTAAAACCACAAACTTTGAATTTGTATTTGTGCTGTTTTATAGGAAAAGCCGGCTCCTAGTTGGGGGTGTGGTGATACCGTAGTAAATTAGCATACTAGCTTTCTTTGGCTATTCATGTGCTTTTGTTCCTTTTTTCAGCCAATCAGCTGCATGTTAAAAATAAACCACATGGCTACTTGAACAGCCGTTCCTGCATTTAAAGTAGGCCAGTAACTGTTACTGCTACTTCTGGAAGCTGTGTGTGTTTTCATCATTGAATGAAGATTGAAAAACACATTGCAGAAAAACTAAATCGGGGCTGTTACAGATGCTTCGGGTCATGCCGATGCCGGTCTCACTTAAGATTCTGAACCCGAACTAGAAGATGAAACTGAAGAAATCGATGAGAGCAAAATGCTACGGAAGAAGAAAGGAGAATTCTCTCCTCAGGGCACAGTCGTGTAGCCGCAAACTTTCTCAAAACGAAAAGAAAGCACCCCCGAACTTGAACTCAGTGTTCATTCGAAGTCACATACAGGGATTACAAACTGTTTTTCATGTTATTTTTTAATAATCCACTGTGAGTTTCATTAATGTCCAAGTTATCTAGCTAGCTAGATCAGTACTGTCGTTTTAAAATGCAATGACACGCACATTGAAACTGTGAGCATCTGCTATTAATTTGAATAACACACCAACCTGATAATGTGCTTGAATAATGTGTGAATAACACACCCATGGGTACAAGAATAAAGTATTGACTGTCCTGTGGGCTAACAGATGTTACTGATAGCTAGACCGATAGGGGGTTGGACTTATGTAAATGTGATGCAAATGAGCAGCCACTGTTACCTGGCTCCCCAGGTAGGTGAGAATCTTTAAGAAACTTCAAGGCTGGATTTCTCGCAAAACTAGTTTGTTGAGTGCCTACATTCAAATGGCCACATCTTCTTCAAATATTTTCAGATTTCCATGTGTTAGACATCATTGGAAAGCTTAGAAACTACACTTTCAGAATCCTAAGGTAACTCAAAATGCCCCTCTGGCGACTTGTTCCTGGTTTTTCCATGGCTGGACACATTTCTTTGCATCTGTGTCCGCGACTGTATTAGATGTCTCTATGATGTGTGTTGCTTATGGCCTAGCAACTGGTAGATACCTTATTATTAAGTCTTGACCACACCTGCAAAATAAGGGGGAAAAATTATAAATACTGCAATGCAGTTGTATGCCTCCACACGCCAGCCCCGTTACACTTAAGGTTGACATCCATGTCTTTAAAAAATTGATGCTTCACACACATCATTAACCTAGCAGCAGAACATATCTATATAATCAGCCAGCCCATTCTCACTCTGAACTCGTCAAATACATCTACTCTGTCAGTGCTTTCAGTGTACAAGCGTGATGCCAAAAGCCACCTTGTGCATATAACCAGAACACCAAACTTGCATGGGCTGCATCACTTGAGAATGCAGCTGAATGACACCATTCATGTGCACATGAAATGCTGAGGTAAGGCATCAGGTAATAACCATTAACAACATAATTTAAGCAGCGCAAGCGCACTTACAGGGCGGGCAGATGGGGAGATCGGTGGGTCCCACAAACAGCTGACTTTCCTGCAGGAGTCCAAGACTTTGTTGCCTAATCCTAATCAGCGTGACACTCCGCGATGGTCCCATGTGCTGTTGTGTAAATACAGTATAAGAACTAAGCTGCCTCATTCCACTATGTACATTTGTTGACATCATGGTAACGGCATCTCGCAGAGTAATCAGCTGATGCAGAGGGATACTGAAAACACCATAAGTAGATGCAGAAGGTCACTGACTTGAATAAGAACATGTTAAATCAGAGGAGTTTCAAGGTGGACACCCAAGATCAGTGTCTCCGATTCACTATCTGACCAAATGCCTTCCCTTCTGTTCCTGAGTTATGACACTGAGTAATGGCCAGAAAAGTGTTTTTGTAGGTCATGATGACGTCACTGTGAAAATGACCTTTGACCTTTTGTATAAAAAATGTCAGAACATCATCATTATATATCATTAGACATTTGTGTGATATTTCGTCATAATAAATGCACACATTTTTGAGTTAAAAGCCAAAAACATGTTTTGTGTGGTAACAGTGACTTTGAGCTTTGACCTATAGGTAGTCTTGCACTCGTTATATTATGTTGTTACCAGCATCGCTTCAACCTAGTGCCATCCTGCCATGTAACATTCAGACTCGGTGGGTGACAATCAGCTGTCTGCCGGCATACAATAAGAATTCTGTCTGAGTGCCTTCTCACGTGATGCCTTCCAGCAGTGTTTCATGTAATGCACAAGGTATCTTTTGCCATTGTGATCCTACACCAAAAATACTGACAACGATGGTATTTTTACGAGTATGGAATTAGGCTAAAATGACAATAGAGTGAAAAAAAAAAATTTTTGCCCCCCAAATTAAAAAAAGTATGTTGTCATCTTGCTTCACACACATCTTCCAACATATCAGATATTGCATTCACAATAATAAGATGAATGTAAGATCACAGTGGCCTTGACCTTTGACCACCAAATTGTAATCAGATAAAATGACAATAGAGTGAAAAAAAAAAAGAAATTTTCCCCCCAAATTAAAAAAGTATGTCGTCGTCTACTTCTTGTTCTTGTTTTTGTTCTTGTTCTTGTTCTTGTTCTTGTTCTTGTTCTTCTTCTTCTTCTTCTTTGCCAATCATCATCATTTAATTATTCTTTTATGGAGACCTGATGTGTCATATTTGATTGAAACAACTAACCAAAATATTATTACACAACATCTATGACACTGCTACAGTACATCTTTAGTACAATACACTACTATTGTACTAACACAATAGCACGCCTTTGTACTTGACACAGCACATCTGGGTAGTTGGCTGTTCAGGTGCTGGTACTAACAGCAGATGTTCAACATTTTCACAGAATACACTGCCTTCAATTAGGTAGCACAGCTCACTCTGTTACTGTGTGACTATATACTGTTGATCCCTGTGAATCCAGCTTGCGTGTTCCATGTCTGCCAGCTTCCTCTTTCAGAGAAGGCAAGAAGGTGAAATACTTCAAGAAAATGGAAAGCCCTAATCCCTGAGCATACACAGCCATGTGGAGCGCAACGCTCCGCCTGCTAAAATCCACATCCTGTGGGTTACACATGTTTCGGAATAATTATACATGTTCATGGGAGCACTGAAGCACATCTACTTATGCTGGCTCTGAATGGATAGAGGGAGTCCCAATGCACATACACACACACACACACACACACACACACACACACACACACACACAGTCACAGAAAAAATGCAAATGAAGTAAAAAAACATAAATGCTGCCAAGCCTGACAAAAAGAATAACAACAAAAGACAAAGGGAGATCTAATTAAACACAGAGAGAAGGATCAGATTGAGGAGAGTGATCTGAATATATAAAACAGCACTGATTTCTTTGCTCTATGTCCAAACAAACTGCTGTTTAAAATGGAATTCCTTCTAATTCGGGTTCCGTTTTCCTCCGTCTGGACTCAAACACAGAGCCTCGCCACTCCAATCCCCCATGGGATTCCAACAGGAATCTAATTAACCAAGATCAATATTAACACCGTCTCTTTCTCCCTCTCTGCCCTCCCCCTATATTTTACCATACCTGCATTTGAACAGGAGAGGAAATTCATTTCTCCAGCAAGGGATACTACCAAAAGGGAGGAGGAGAGCAGGGTGATAGGGAGCACAAAACACAGGCACCAAACGCAGCGAGATCGAATGAAAAGAAAATGGAAGGAAGACAGGAGGTGAACAAAAAATGAAAGAAAAGAGAAATTACAAGAAATTATAAAAACAAGTAAAGCAGAGGAGTAAAAGAGAAAAGCTGCAGACAGAAACAGTGATACAAATTAATAAGCATTAAGGGACAAATCTGTAAATGTCTCTTTTCTATTTCAATATAATATTTATATAATGTTTCAATATACAAAAGCAAATGCCGCTAACTGATCAACAGATTGATGGTGTTTGAGGGCAAACAGGCATTCAGCATAAAGCCAGACACAGCGGGCTATTCTGCTGCAGCCTGCTTGGTCACATATTCACAGTTCATCTGAGCACAAAAGCTGCTCTGTGGATTTTTAATTTTCCATGTGTCTCAATATAGGTAAAGATGTTTTTTCTCTCTTTTAAATGGGAAGATGGAGTAGATGCACACTGTTTTCAAAAAGCAGTTGACAGTACTTCATATTTTCATTAATTGCATTGAGGGGATGTCTGTGAGTTTGCCTGCCTTTACTTTATTCCAGAGCAATACACTGTATCTCAACCATTACAGTCCAGGGATCCATTGCATTTAGATTGTTTAACTCAGTAATTTCCAAACTTGCATGATGTTAAATCTGTTACAAGGAAATTTTCTTGTCAGTCTGTCATCTTTTGAAGTACCAAAAATAAGATAATGACTACATAACAAGACATTGATGATGAAAAATACTACCACTACATCAATTGACACTTTGGTCAACACATAAAAATGAGACAAAGATGTTCGGAAGGGATGAGTTGGAGAGATATCAATTCAGATCTAATCTTGCGTGATAGGGAGGTTAGGTGCATGCATTAGATTGTACTGATCATCATCCCAAAATTCCAGCCCGTTCTCATTCCAAACTCGTAACATTGGCTTACACTGGCATGACTCTTTTAATTCATTTCAGATGCTTTTCCTTCCTGACAGAATTGAAATATTGGGAAATAAACTGAATACACCTTCTTTTGCATTTTCTTGTTGTAGGAGAAAAATAAAAAAAAAAAACAGGTGTAAAGATGTTCAATCAAAAAACTAGAATTATTTAACAGTCTTTATCAGTAGAATTTGAGGGGAAGCAAGAAGTGAGAGTAGGGTGTCAAGTAGCTGAGGACAAGAAGAATGAAGACGCATGGAGATGAGTGAGAGAGAAAGGGAGAGAGAGAAGAGAAAGTGACGAAGCAGGTGATGGAGAAGTGGTGGAGGTAAAGAGGACAGTGCGGGAGCAGCAGTATGCAAGCCCTGGAGCTCTCCTGCTCCCCTCATTAGCCACAATGGTGAGCCGGGAGAGTGATCAAAGGCTGGGTGTAATCGGGCCAGCATGCAGCTGTCACACTGTCACCAACACAGAGAGAAGGGGAGAGAGAGAGAGAGAGAGAGAGGGAGAGAGATGAAGCTGATGGTTGTGTGGTAGTGCTAAAAAGATAATAGAGGGAGGAGAAAGGAGGAAAGAGAAAACAGAGGTAATGGGTGAAAAGAGATGGATCATCTGGAAAGACAGAAGGAAGAAGGGCTGGGGAAACAGGATGAAAAGATAGAAAGGGGGAAGGAGTGGAATACACTGCAAATAAAGATAAGAGAAGACAATCCAGAAGAGGAGAAAAAGAGAGAAGAGGGCTAAACGACAAATATGCAGTTGTATGCCTACTCGCACCAGTCAAGTTGCCCTAAAAGTTTACATCCATGTCTGTGAAAACACGGATGCTTCACACACATCTTCCAATATATCAGATATTGCATTCACAATAATAAGATGAATGTAAGATCACAGTGGCCTTGACCTTTGACCACCAAATTGTAATCAGATAAAATGACAATAGAGTGAAAAAAAAAAGAAATTTTCCCCCCAAATTAAAAAAGTATGTCGTCGTCTACTTCTTGTTCTTGTTCTTGTTCTTGTTCTTGTTCTTCTTCTTCTTCTTCTTCTTCTTCTTCTTCTTCTTCTTTTTCTTCCTCATTGCCAAGTTTAACATTGTATCCTCTTTGGTGCAAAAGCACAACAGCTAATAATGGAAAATAAAGTAAGATATCATTTAATTATTCTTTTATGGAGACCTGATGCTTCATATTTGATTGAAACAACTAACCAAAAGAATTTTACACAACATCTTTGACACTGCTACAGTACATCTTTGGTACAATACACTACTATAAAACAAAAGTTCCACCACGCGGTTTTGTGCCTACTCGCACCAGTCAAGTTGACCTTAAAGTTTACATCCATGTCTATGAAAACACAAATGCTTCACACACATCTTCCCATATATCAGATATTGCATTCACAATAATGAGATGAATGTAAGATCACAGTGACCTTAACATTTGACCACCAAATTGTAATCAGCTCATCCTTTAGTCTACTCGAAAGTTTGTGCCAAAGTTGAAGAAATTCCCTCAAGGTGTTCTTGAGATATAATAATTTTTAAAAAAGGAGAACAGATTGTAAGACAGAGGAGAAAAAGCAGAATAGAGAAGGCAACAAAGGTGAGGAAAGGTAAAATGCAGATCACATCCATCATGCTGATCAATCTGGTGTTCAATCCCCCTCCTCTCCCATTGTCTCTGTCTGCTCTCCACTGCTCCTCCATCCCGAAGCAAACGAACAGAGCTAATCTCCATCCTCACCTCATCTCTCTGTTGCCCTCCAATCTCTGTCCCAAACCTCCTCCTCTGTCCCTGTCCTAATCACTCTATATTCCACCTGAAGGAGAGGCATGAAGGGAGGAGGAGGAGGTGCTGTGGGCTACCCCTGTGCCTGCTTTAGGAAATGAGAGACGGGAAGATGAAGCCCTGATGGAAAAGAAGAAAGGAGCAGGAGGAGAGAAATGAATGAGGGAGCTAAGGAGTAAAGGAGTGAAGGAACAGGGGGAATGGGAGGGAGGGAATGAAGGAGAAATAAGCAGAAGAGGGATAGATTGGGACTGGCTCATTCCCATTAACTGAATCACTGGGAGAAGCAATCTGCTGATCTCCAAAGCAGAAGAACAGGACTGTGTCAGTGGACCACAGCAAAACAGAAGCAATCCAGCGCAGATGGATGGCAAGGGACAAGAGCAGAGAAGAGGAGAGAAGGTTCCAGCTATGATCTCACTGAATAAAACTGCATTCACAATTTAATTTCAATCAAGAGACACTTTTGCAACAGCTCAAAGTGCTGCCCTGGGTGTGGCAATCAGGATAAAGTATGAATATTCTGCCATCTTGTTTGGCTTAGAGTCTCCTCCTTGTCACACTAAGCGCCTTTGGAAAGGAGACACAAACAGAGAGTCAAAATGTAAACACACTAATATCATAAAAGAAAAAATAAAATCAGTTATTTCTTCAGCAGTTTTTATACTGATACCCTCTGGGTTTACAAGTTCAAAAACAAAACAAAACAATGTTATGTAGCAGATATGCTTAAACGTCTCCAGTCAAATGACACCTGCAGTCGATCCTCTTTGCACAAAGGTTCTAATCCAAGGCAATCCAGACTCCCTGCCAGATCACCAAACTTTCTATTGCTGCCGTCTTTGAAGCCACTCTTCTCCTGGTGAACTGTCAATGAATCAGTACGTTTACATGATGCCAGAGAAAGTCCAATACTGTGTTAGTCTGACTAAAACTGGACTTTCAAAATACATGTAAACATCTTGTCTGACTGAAATCGTAGAAGTCAAATTTCTTTAAATTAAACTAACACATTAGATAATGCAATTGGGGGTCAATTTACTTTTTTGTGTATACACCTCAACTGGACCGCAACTGGCCTTGGTGTTCTGTGGATATTAATAGTCACTGTGCCGGGCTTTGACCCAGATGTCAAGCAGCATAAAGCAGAGGTAATGGGAGAAAAGAGATGAATCATCTGGAAAGAGAGAAGGAAGAAGGGCTGGTGGAGACGGGTTGAAAAGACAGAAAGGGGAAAGGAGTGGAATATACTGAAAATAAAGAGAAGAGAAGACAGAAAAAGAGAGCTAAGAGCAGAACGACACACACAGCGGTTGTATGCCTAATCGCAGCAGTCAAGTTGCCCTTAAAGTTTACATCCATGTCTGTGAAAACACAGATGCTTCACACATCTTTCCATATATCAGATATTGCATTCACAAAAATGAGATGAATGTAAGATCACAGTAACCTTGACCTTTGACCACCAAATTGTAATCAGCTCATCCTTTAGTCTACTCGAAATTTGTGCCAAAGTTGAAGGAATTCTCTCAAGGTGTTCTTGAGATATCCTGTTCACAAGAATGAGACAGATGGGATTACCATGACCTTGACCTTTGACAACCAAAATCTAATCAGTTCATTCTTAAATCATATTGAACGTTTGTGCCAAATTTTGAAGACAGTCTCTCATGCATTTAACCTTGACCTTTGACCCATGACCATCAACATCTAATCAGTCCATCCTTGAGTCCAAATGAATGCTTTTGCCAAATTTGAAAATTGTTAAGACATTGCATTCACAAGAGTGAGACAGACCAGGTCACAGGGACCTTGACCTTCGATCTATAACCTCCAAAATTTGAGTTTGTCCTTGAGTCCAAATGAATGTTTGTGGTAAATTTGAAGAACTTCCCTCAAGGCCTTCACAAGATATCACATTCACAAGAATGGGATGGACAAATGTTCATGGCGCGGAGGCATAATGCAATGACAGATTAAGCAGGAGATGGGAAAAATAGAGTGATAGGGAGAGAGAGTGTTAATAATTATTAAATAATAAATAGAACCTGGGAAAAACAAAAGAAGAAAGGAGAAAAAAAACAATACAAGACGAAGATAAAAAGTAAAGGGTAAAGTATGTAGGAAATGCACAGTGCCGAAAAGTTATATATGTTGTTGCTGTTTGGTATGTGACGTAATAGGTCAACCAGAAAAAGGTCCAGTAGCAGCTAGCTGAAAGAAGGCATATCTCCACCTATCATGGTGGAGTCAGACACACATCAGTCAAGAAAAATGATTCTCCCTCGGTGCTTGGATACTGGGACAAGGACAGTAGTCCAATGAAATGGCCTGATCAAGCTATAACCGTAGCTCCACTAGGAGGACTAGAGCTGTTCCAGCTAACAGCAATGAAACAGCTCAACTCATTTAACCCTTTAAGGTATGTTAGCAATGTGATGCTAACAGTCAGTCCTGTCAGTAAGGGTGTGGCTAAGTGGATTCCCTCCCACAGTGGCGACCTATACAAGCTGTGGTGTGGGGAAGTAAACCACAGTGTATGTGATGGAATTTGGAGTTCAGTGTGTCAAGATGCCACTAAAACATTTCGAAAGCATGGCTATTACATGCCACTCAATTCACTACAGTTTTTTCAGCAGGGATAGTGCCAAGAAGTCACAATATGGTAATGCTGGTTCAAGTCCCTGAATGGATCAAGTATTGAGTCTGAGGAATTTTACCTCCTGGACTTTGCAGAGGTGCCCTTGAGCAAGGCACCGAACCCCTAACTGCTTGAGGCGTTATCCCGTAAGGCAGCCCCTTCACTCTGACATCATACATAATGCATGTGTATAGGTCCTGCTAATGCACGCATGTATTTGGGCCTGTGTGTGGGTGTGGGTGGGAATGGGGATGGGGGGGCAATAACAACAAAGTGAGAAAAAAATGGATATGTCCTTGTGGCATTAATAAAGATTACCTGCTTCACCTTTCTTCGTCTGTCTGTCAGCAGCTGGAAGTCAACACGATTTGTTTGTCTGAGGCTGATTAATCTCAGTAAAGAACTAAAATTTTACTGAGATTTAAAATACCAACACGTTCTCATCCCAGGTCATCACATTTTGCTGCTTTGCAGAGCTCTTCCATGTCTATACATTTTGGGTATCCTTCTGCATCTGCTCTTAACATTCTGGGATGGTGCTACCTTGACGTCAACCAAAGCACATTCTGAGACGGATGGTTAGGATTAGGGTAGGAGGCACATGGTAAGGTATAGAAAAAAATCATCACATTCAGACAGGAACTGAACACTTGACTCCCACATGAAAGTCCAAGGTTTGTTGGACCCATCCACCACCACCACCCCTCCCACCTGCCCTATAGGTGTCCTGCACTGTTTATATAACGTTGTTACTCGCAGTGTTTCAACCTAATGCTGGTCTGTGATGTACCATGTGTCCACAACAGGTTCATCCAGCCGCGTTCCCAAGTAAGACTGATCTGGCAGGTACCATCTGGTCATCCTGCAGTATATAATAACAACGCGACTGGTTTTGCCTGACCGTGTTTCCAGTTGATGTCATCCACACACATATCACGCGGACAAGAAAGGTGCCTGTTGTACGCCAAAAGCACGGACAAAGCCACAATATTTGATGACCTTGCAATGAGAAGTGGCTGCAAATACACTCAAAAAAACAGATTGGGTGTCTGCTAAATTAATGTGTAACATTAAAGTGTAACATGTTGCTTCTACCATATATAGTCATGTTTTGTGGTTGAACATCATTAAGTTATGTTATTTTAGCATGATGTGCAATAACTTAACATTTCCTAAATTCAGTTATGCTGACAGAACCTAATGCTTTTTGGGTAAGATATCAAATGGCGTGTACAACTCCAGAACAGAAGGTGGCAGTAGTGTGCGAGCAGGGAGTGCATTTTACAAAGTTTACATCCTGAAGTTGCAGAAGGTGGCCGAGCAACACACGAGAGAGACAGGAGGGCGGACGCGTTGGTGAAGGCGGTAAGTTAAATCCTTTACCATCCATCGACTTAAAAAATAAACCACTGCACAGAAATGTCAACTTGTTATTGTCCGCTCTATGATTTTGAACGATTCATTTCGTCACCGAATGTTTTCGTAGTGCGATATATGCCACGTGTGCTTAGCGTCATATTAGCATTAGCGGAGTCGAGTTAAACACACACACACACACACACACACACGCACACACACACACAACTTTTGTCGGTAACACGGTTGACAAAATGATGAAGTAGATGTTTGTTTTCATTTAAATATCTAAAAAAAAACAGAGTTTAAGCATGCCAATTAATGAATTTAGCACAATCTATGAGTATATATTATAGAAACATAGAATTTCAAGTGAAACAACACTGTGATTTTTTCCCTTCATTATCTGAAATGTACCCCTAATTATAGAATCACTCTAATATGTTGTCATCTAACAATTTAACTTACTTTGCCACGAATCTAAAATCTTACAAACTCTGAAACAGCCTCACTCTGTATTTTAAAGTCAGGAATATGATTTAATTTATTGACATCTTTTTTTTTTTTCTTTGTTTTCAATGAGATATTATTGGGTTTATTTAAATACATTTAGACTGGTAGTCATAATTTTCCATCCACTGTGTAGCTTAATCTATAATTTAACTTAAAACTTTAATTTAATTTGAAAATAGGAATTAAAAAGAGCATGTGTCCACACTCAAATTAATTGGAGTATTATTTATTGCCACTTTAAGGTATGTTTGGAGCAGATAAAGATGTGCGATTCGTTTGTGATCAATCATGATTAACCATAGTTAGTATAGTGTTTGTATGTGTGTTAAGTAGGGCTGTCAAACTATTAGATTTTTGTAACTTATTAATAGCAATATTACTCTGAGATTAATCATGATTAGTCATGATCAAAATACTAAAATTACTTGTATTTTGATGTTCTCCTTTTCTTTTAGCATGCTGTGACTGCAAGGGGAGAGGCTGGGTGTCCTAGTGTTTGCAAGACCTGAGATTTGTGGCAGAATTAGTTAAATGGCCAGACGACATACACAAAGCTTTCTTTTTAGCATTTTTGTAATATGTGTGATTAGAGTATACACAGCAGATGAAAAATCCTCCATGTTCGTGTTAACAGTTTGAAAATGGTACACTCTCTCTGATTACTCTCTCTCTCTTTATCACAGAAATTCAAGACCAAGTTTCCTCTGTCATCAAGCAAAACCTGCTTCATCAACTGAGTGACTGCAGTACAGGGTCATCTACCAATGTATGTATTAACTGTCAACCTTGAACACTTGAAAGAAAGTGAATCAGGGCATCGCTGATTTTTATCCTTTTTATTTATGGCAAAAAAAATTAGATTGCATGTATCAGTTCACTTTGCAAGTCTATAATAGTGCAACAAAATTTTCAAGAAGTGTTTGTTTACATAGCAACTAGTGAGTGGTCAGACACACACACACACACGCACGCACACACACACACACACACACACACATATATATACATATGACTTTCTGTGTGTCTCCTACATTTGATCAATCTCTTCCAAATCTTCCCTATAAATTCTCCTTCCTGTCTCTCATTTCTCACTCACGTTCCTCTCTCTCTCTGTGTCTCTCTCTCCATACATATATATATATGTATATATATATATGTACACACACACACACACACACACACACACACACACACACACATATACATATGACTTTCTGTGTGTCTCCTACATTTGATCAATCTCTGGTCTAAATGACACATTTTTTTCAATAAATACATTTTCTCAATCAATATTACAGTACATTTACATACATTGCATACATTGTGTTAGTGAGAGAGAGAAATAAATCTCTTACAAATATTAATACATGTACAAACATAGACATAAACTAACAGTAATTATTCATTTTCTGAGTTTCCACAGGTTGTTCTCAGTTCATGGCATGAGGAGATAAAATTTGCAGCGATTATTTGACATTTTGGCTTTCTCTCTCTGAATAGATCTCTCCTTCACCCTCATTGATTGCTCTCTCTCTCTCTGGTCATCACAGAAATTCAAGACCAAGTGCGTGAAGCCATTCACCTCAACTGCCATCCCTTTGCAAAAGTGTCCCAGATAAGGGGGTCATCTGCCAGTGACAGGCGTAAGCGTATAAATATGTAAGGATGACATGAAAAGGGGAAGTTTGCAAACAGCTGTGATTTATCCAGATAAGCTTGGCTAGGCCTTACTCTTGAGTTATGTGGAGGTGCAAGGAGTGCAGTGTGTGTTTTCAGAGTAAGTATGAGCTTCTCAAACATATAAGACTAATGCACCGCAATAGGCAACACTACTCATGCCTGTATTCAAATTGCCTGTGTAATTTCAAGACGCTGAATGCCTTGCATATCCACCTATCAAGAGTTCATCCCAAATCAGATTCTCAGAAGCCTCTGGAATTGACAACATTTAGTTGTCCTTTGTGCACTTGTAGTAGTCTTTCTACTGAGAGAGATTTGTTTTTCACATTTAGGCATTCATTTCAAGAGCCATGAAACTGTTGCCTGTGTTTTCAGGGATTGTAATTACAAAACAAATATCTACGGAACATATCACTCTCACAAAAACAGGAAACACAACCCCCATACGCTAAATGATTTCAAACCAGGCATAGTGACTACAACCGGAGTTTCTCAAGAGTTGTCTGACAATGCAGAGCAAGATGCACTTAACTCAGATGACTCTGCAATGGAAATAAACAGTGTTTTTCCAAGTGAAGATGTAGATTTAAGTAAGACTCTGCCTGACACAATTCAGCAAAATTTAGCTGCAGCTTTATTCAAACTTGAACATTTTGCTCATGTGCCAGCCACAAAAATGGATGAGTTTCTTGAGGAACTGCACTATTTGTTTAGCGCAGGCACATTTCCCCTCTCTGTAAACATTATTGAAGATGTACTCGGGAAACATGGTTCCACATCTGATAGGTCAGTGACAGCTGAAGTAGCCACAGCCCTCTCAGCCTCTCACCCCTTGCTTAAAGCTATAGGTGAGGGTGGCTGTTTGAGCACATCATATCTCCGCAACAAGTTTTACAGAGAAAACTTTAATGTCATTGAGCCCGGTGAGTACATGCTTGATGAAAAGGAAAATAAAAGCTGCCAGTATGTGCCTATACTGAAGAGTTTGCAACAGCTTTTACATAGGAAGGATGTTGTGGACAAGATCAGTGAGAGCCATAGAGCCTATCAGAGTAATGGGATAACTGGAGAACAGCATACTTATAAGTCATTTCAGGATGGGTCTCACTTTAAGAAAAACAGTTTCCTTTCAGGAGATGAGTTGAGAATTTTGCTAACATTGTACGTAGATGACTTCGAAGTATGCAATCCTTTGGGTACTTCTCGCAGAAAACGCAAGCTCTGTGGAATCTACTGGACTCAGTAATTTGCCTCCAGGATCGCATTCAGTACTTTCCTCGATTTACTTGGCAGTCTTGAGCAAATCTGATGATGTGAAGAAGTATGGTTATGACCAAGTCTTGCACCCACTTCTTCAAGATTTAAAAACCCTTGAGCAAGATGGAATTTTTGTTCCTTTGCTCGGTAGGTGTGTTAAAGGCACAGTTCAAGTTGTTCTTGCTGATAACCTTGGTGCTCACAGTATTGCAGGTTTTAATGAAAGCTTTACCGCAGGGCACATATGCCGATTCTGCACTGCAACACGAAAAGAGATCCAAACAAAAGATGTGAGATCAGGTTCATTCATTCCGAGAACCAAAGTGCTACATGAAACACATGTGAACTCTGCCCAGAAGGATGGTTCAAGCTGTTTTGGGGTCAAAAGACAGTGTGTATTCACGAAAAACCTCGCTCACTTTAATGTTCTCTCAGGTTATCCCCCTGATATCATGCATGATTTGTTCAAGGGTATTGTGCCTGTGGAGCTTGCACAGTGTTTGTCAGTGTTAATATCCAAGAAATATTTTAGTCTTGAGCATCTTAACAAATCCATCCTTGGTTTTCCATACAAGTGGTCAGACAAGACTAACAAGCCTCGTGCAATTCCCCACACATTTTCTAAAACAATTGGGGGGAATGCCCATGAGAACTGGGCCCTGCTAAAATTTCTCCCATTCATCATTGGGCATCTGGTGCCAGAGGGTGACGAGGCTTGGCAAATTCTAATGAATTTAAAAGATGTTGTAGAGCTTTTGGTTGCTCCAACACACACTGAGGAGTCCATTGCTTACCTTGAGTGCAAAATTTCAGAGCATCGCAACAGATACCAAGAACTCTTTCCTCATATGCAGCTTCTACCCAAGCATCATTACTTGGAGCACTATCCTGTACTCATCAGGAAGTTTGGTCCTCTAGTTAGTGTCTGGACCATGCGATTTGAGGCCAAGCACAGTTTCTTTAAGCAGGTCATTCGACATTCAAACTGCTTCAAAAATGTGCCCCTCACGCTAGCTGTCAAGCACCAGCTCATGATTTCATATCACATGAAAGCATCGAGTTTTGAAAAACCTGCTTTTGAGATCACAAGTGTCTCAACTGTTCCTGTTGACGTTCTAAAAAAAGAAATAATGGAGAACATTGAGCAGGTGTTTTCTGGCACAAGAGAGGTACACATGACTACATTTGTGACAACCAACGGTGTACGTTTCAGAAAGGGCATGATTGTAGCTCATGGGTCTACCAGTTGGCTACCTGAGTTCGGACAGATTGATCACATTTTTGTCATACAAGGCAGACTGGCTTTTGTGGTTAAGAGACTTTCTGGGTCGTATAGTGAGCACCACAGAGCCTTTGAGCTCATGGCATGTCCAACCAAAGAGACAGATCTGATTGAGTTTAGTAATCTGGCAGATGACTACCCTCTGGCAGACTACTTTGTTGGATCTCTGAGAATGGTGACACTCAAAAGACACATAAATATTTAAGGTATGCTAACATTAAAATTTACATATCAATGAACATAATGTGTGTATACACTACCAGTCAAATTTTTTTACACACTTTCTCATTCAAGTGAATGGTTTTAAAAGAAAATTAAATAAGTGTATTCAAAAACTGAAGTAATAATACTAAATTAGATTTGGCATTCAAAGGGGCGATCTGCTTTTCCATTTGCATCTCTGTTTTCAAGTTGTATTTCCTTCATCTTAGTTAAAATTGGGTCACATACCCTCTCCTTTTGCCATGTGTTGTTGATTGATTGATAAATATATTTACAGTTTATTTATAAAAATGTCTGTTTTAATTGCATAATTACAAAGTAATTGATGAAATGCTTTATTTCTATTTCCATGATACGTGTTTCCCATATTTAATGAGTGATGCATTAAATGTTTTTCTGATTTTCAGAGTGATGTGAAATGGCTGCTTCAGTGAAGCTCAGAATTATACGAGGGGAAAACGATTCCCAGAGACTGATTTTACAGGATGGGCTTCCAGCGACTGTTCCTGAACTTGTTGAGCAAATTAAGAGGCAGTGTGGAGTACAGTCTGACTTCAGGCTTCAGTTCATGGATGCTGATTTTGGCAATGAATTTACCAACTTGACTTCTATGTCAGAGATCGAGGACAAAAGTACCATAAAGCTAATCTTTGAGTCTGGCCTGCTTAGTGGCACTCCACCCCCTCCTCACTCAGCTCCTTCTACATCACGCTGTGGTGATGACTCATCACTTTCAAGTGGCTCAGTTGACACAGACATTTTGTCATCTCCTGATTCTGCCGCCTCAAGATCGTCTGGCTGGTCTGTTGTTTTTGGTGTTCCCCAATTCCCATATGATTGTGAGCTGCAGCTGGAAAAAGCCAATGCTGCATTCAAAGCAACTGGAACTTTGCTCAACCCTGACATCAGACTTAAAACTGCTATTCTTGACAGTTTAGCTGAAGCAATTGTGCAGCACAAAGTGTACCCCACTGATAGTGAGTTTGAAGAGGCAGCAGAAGCCCTTGTATCATCACATCCTTGTTTGAGAGAACCAGGCTCTGCCACTGGATATGGTGGCTGGAAAGTTAGTTTGAAGTATAAACTCGCCAACTACAGAAGGAAGCTCAAGCGGCTTGGATGCCCAGAGGTCGAACTAAATTCCTCAACAAATAAACCTGCAGACAAGAGCCGTCCTGCTTACGGTGTGAAGAAGCCCAGAAAAGCTGAGGTGAATTACTGCCCATCCTACCCATCAGGTGAATCTGCAGAGACACTTGAAAAGATAAGAGAGGCCCTTATTTCAGAAGCAAAGAAAAGGAACAATGAGGACACAGTGGCAGCAATGATGGCCAAGACCTTTTCTCATAGAAGGCAAGAAGTTATTTAAGATGCACCCATGATTGCAGGTTTTAAAACCAGATGGCCAGCTCTCTTCAGTGTGCGTGAGGTAACTGAATAAGTGATTAGAGTATGTTCATATTTTAAAATCAAATATAGTTTGGAAACATTTTTTTCGGTTATTTCTCCCTTGTAATGATACTAATTTGTGTTGTATCATATATGGTTTCATGATTTGTCACCTTTACAACAAGATATAACTTATAAGGATTGTGCTTCCGTGGAATGAGTAATACAGCTAAATGTGTAGGTAGCACCCAAAAAATGTTTCCAAACAATTTTTCCAAGATTTGGTGGAAAATTATAATGGTTGAACTAATTGGTTGTTTCAGTGCATTGATAGTTAAATTTCTCTGTACCCATTTTTGTGTCAAGTTAAGTGCTGAGTTCAAGAGGATAACGACAGTCGGTTTGCTGCCAAAGTTCTTCTCTGAGCTGGATGCTCACTCATCAAAACTGCTCAAGGTCTTTGGCAAGAAGGGTGGTGCTCAGGGAAGAAAGATCAAGAGCATCCTGATGCCCATGACCCAGGTAAAACAAAGGGGACAAACTGCCAAACGCATCACTGTAAAGTTGACATTTTAAGAGGAAATGTGATGGGGAGAAGAGAGAAGTAAGACTATTTGGAAAGAGGGGAAACTTTTTCACTGTATGAAAAATGATTTGATTATAATTCTAACTTTTGGTAGATTTGACAAAGTGAACTCAAATAACTTAATCCCTTAACAATCCAGGCTGTGTGCCACTTAGTGACTTTCTACTGCCAGTACCTACTCTACACAACTCTACCAGATTTGGAGAGGGTTTCCACTACCCCTCCATTGTATATCTAGTGTGGGAAATGTGCGATTCAAGTGACAAGACTGTGTTTTAAGAAGTGTGTAAAGTTATTAAATCGACCATGTTCCACCACCACTTACATACCTGCTGTGATTAGTGGTTCACTATTCTCGCGCTCCCTCTCTCTCGATAGAGTAATGAGTAGCTTGGCTCACTACATTTTTTAAGTAGCTTGCCCAACACTGCTCACTAATAAAAAAAAAAAAAACTTTCCCAGGAATTGTTGGACAGGTACATCTTTGATTTTACTTGTTGAACACACACATACACAGGTTACAGCTTGCTGTAGCAGCAATTTGAAGCTTAGCATACAAGCTACAAAATTGCAATACGATATTGCAAATTCATATATCATAAAATTGATTGATAAAGATGAAATTACATTTGGAAGAAAAAATGTGTCCTTTGTTTAATGTGGCATTATGTGCGTGACATTTAGTCTCCCTGTTAGTTAAAACGGTTTTCCTCATGTGTTTGTTCCCTGGCGTACTTTGTGCGGCCCACATACTCAGACTGACAACATTGATGTGAAAAGAGAGTGCATCCTCAAGGCGCTGTCGGTCTACCTGAATGAAGAGCCGGAGAAAGTGGTGAAAGAACGCATGGTATGTAATTTAGCTTTTATTCTCAAGTCCTTATATTTACATCTTACAAAAGAAAATGCAATTATAGGTCACACATTATGTTAATTAAATAGCTGTTTTGCATTAGTCATTTGACTCTGATGTTGACAACGGTCAAACTGAAATGGAGACAGTCTTCGGAGTATTTGTGATTCGCAGAGAAGGTGCAGAGTGTGACGATGATCCAGAGGACATGGGCATCATTTTGGAGGGGGTAGAGGTCCTCAATGAGCTGGGTAATGTACCAGTAGCAGTTGCAATGCTGTTCGCTTTAGTTTATGCACTCAATCTCAGCTACCCTCCAGAGTGGAAATACACTTTCGAAGCTCTGCAGAAACTCATCATGGGGCTTGATGGACAGAGGCTGTCTAAGAAACTACAGGTGCTGAAAACCCTACTTGCACGTTAATATTTTGTAGGGTAACTGTTATGGGTTTTCAACGATGAAAGTATCCCAGTTGTTGCAGAAATGTGGAGAAGCCTTTTGTTCCTTGTTAATCTATTTCTGTGTTAACAATGCTTCAAATCGTTGCCTTGTTTGCATTTCAAGGACGTGTGTATGAGTATTTCAGACTATTTTTCCATACAAAAGCAAAGATGACAATAGGTAAATCTGTTTAATCTGATTTTGAATTTAAAATGAGACTGAATTTTTAGCATTGATATTAATGCATTGAAATTGTGTATCTGAATTTTTTTACTCTGAAATTAAAGCTTCATATGTTAATTAGTGAATTTTCACCTTTATTTTTCAATATTTTCATATTCAAAATCAAAATTTCATGTTTAAAAAAATTAAATTGAAATAAATTAAATTTGTCAAAATACAAAGTTTAGAATTCAGTTGATAAATTTTCAAGCTGCCAAATTCATCCAGCAAAATTCAGCATCAAAATACGCCGTCTGAAATTCATGAAAACAGCTGAGATTCTAGATCAAGTCAAACCAACATCCAGCCTGTTCATTAGGTCTTTATGTAAAACAAACTGAAATTGTGTCAGCATTGCTGGAGATGATAGCTGACTAACAGAAATAACAGCTGGACAGATGAGTTACCAGCTGTTCACTTTATAGAAAACAGTTTTATGTGAAGCCTTAATGAACAGGCTGGATGTTGGTTTGACTTGATCTATAATCCATTACTTTTCCCTGGGATCTCGGCTGTTTCAAATTGAATTTCAGACTGCGTATTTCGGCACTGAATTTTGTCTGTTGAATTTGGCTGCTTGAAAATTTATCAATTCAATTTTAAACTTTATATTTTGACATTGGATTTTTTAAGCAAATTAAATTTATCTTATTAGAATTTTTTAAAACATGAAATTTTGATTCTGAATATGAAAATAGTGAAAAATTGCTATTGAAAATTTGAAGCAGTAAATTCAGGGTAAAAAGCAAGTCAGGTACACAATTTCAATG
Organism: Plectropomus leopardus; assembly: GCF_026936395.1. Lineage (NCBI taxonomy): Eukaryota > Metazoa > Chordata > Actinopteri > Perciformes > Serranidae > Plectropomus > Plectropomus leopardus. Next base: position 30,063,987 of record NC_142194.1, on the reverse strand, counting down.
CATTAATATTCAATGGTAACAATTCTACTTCATTTTTAATTCAAAATCAGATGAAACAGATTTACTCCATAAATAGAGGGCTCTGTAGTATACAGATACAATTTGAGAATTTTATTATTCATTTATTTTTATTTCAAATTCATGGATGCACAAGAATGCACTTTTATTTTTATTGTATTTAAATTTTTTGCAGAGCCAGATGTTTTTCTATGTTTGCCTCTTCATGGGCAATAAAGTTCAATCTCAAGAAATCCTGTTTGCTTTTAGGTGTTTTTTTTCCTAACTTAATATCAACTGTCGTAAACTAGGTTGTTTAAGATAAATATTGATGTCAGAATTGACTTTTATTGAATTATTACTATTGATTTTTATATGACTGAAAGGACTCTCAACTAAAGTATTTGTGATTGTCAAACATACATAAGTCTTGTCTGATCAGCACAATTAATTAGTTGTGTTGTTAATAAATTAGTTGTGTTGTATCATTTTAAAATATAGTTGTACCTACCCCATTAAATTGGGTCACCCACACTTAAATCAAACATGGGTAAATATGTTGAACTAACCTTTAAAAGTTATGTGGGATTTACCCCTTGTAATTAAGTAACAGTAACGCCAACACATTATGTTTATTCGGCATGTTTATATTAATTTCACTCAACAAAACTGCCTCTTGCTAAATGAGCGTATTATAATTGGGTGGAAATACTTTCCATAATTTTTGTATGTTCACCGAACAAATGATTATTATGTTGGATTTACCCTTTGTAATTGAGTAATAGTAACACCAACACCTTATGTTGAACCAGCATATTTACATTTATGTCACTCAATAAAACAATTTCTTGCTAAATTAGCATATTATAATTGGGTGGAAATACTTTCCATAATTTATTTATGTTCACCCAACAAATTATTTTTTTGAGTGTAAAGTTCTGTTGAATACGAAGTTCATGACAACAGTAAGTATAGCACCCAACACTGTTGGCTTGTCTTCCATCAAGACATCAAGATCAAACTTGCAGATTAAATATCTGCAAGTTTGATCCTCTGGTTCTTATGAAGACAGGAAGAAAGGAGCTTCATGGGAGACATAGCAGTGAGAGAGAGAGCTGGCCTTTTCCTGTTATCATTAATTATGACCTGCTCCACTTAGAGGTCAATTACCATAAATCAAAGTTAGAATAATAAGATCATCAAAGCCTTGTTCAGTCATTGGCCTCTCTTGTCCTATGACACAGCTTCATCATGTTTTATATTCACTATATCACATGCCAGAGCAGTGGTGGGGGCAGGGGGAGACCCTACTTTCAGTTCAGTATGTTTTTTTTTCCTCCTCTCTTTTTCATGGGCATCAGCTGGATATGATAGTGCACTAGTCATATCATTATTGGAATTCATATTTGATCAGGTAGTTTTTGATTATCCCCAACTACTAGATGTAAAGCAAATCTGAAACAAAAAGTCCTAAGACATTCATTTGAAAGGAAGAAGTAAAAGTGGTCATGGCTCATGTTGTTTCTAAGCATTTGATTGCTAGCATCTAATAATTCATCACAATGTTACATAGACTGCCTTGTTGTCATTGCTCAATGACTGAGATTTTGGGGAAGAGTCAGGAGCAAGAGGTGGCAATATCAGTCTGTCAGTGGTTTCATCATTGTTGGCCAGACTGAAAGATGTCAGCAGTAACTCGATGGATTGCCAGAGAATCTGGTACACACACGTATGGTTCACTGAGGATTAATTCTACTGACTTTTAATTTAGCACCATTATCAGAACAAAATGTATATATGTCTGACCAAGTAAGTACAAAACTAATGGCATTCCTCATGAGCAGATGTCCTTTTCTTATGTTAACCCCTTGAAACCTGGATTGACATGTGCTACTTTTATATGCAAGCATTTAAACCTTTGAAATGCGAGTGAATTGGTGTCGTTAATGGCCTGAAAACTAGCCTTTAAAAAAGAGAATTAGAAAACAATCAAATAAGTAGGAAAACTTATCAAGAAAACTATATTAATAATTATTATTATATATACAGTATATTCAATATTATGTTACAAAAATATATATTGTTATTTTATCTTTATGTAGGTTGTATTGTATGTGTATGTTTTATTTTTTTTAACTCTTTTTTTTTTCCAGGTCATTTGTTATATTGTTCTTTCTTTCTTTCTTTGTCTTTACTTTTTACTAATTTTTGGGGGTCATTTCTTGTAACTTTGACCATTGCCATCTTTCCATGTTTTTAAATGAAATGAAGCCAATTTGTTCAGGTTTCAAAGGGTTAAAAACACAACCACATTGCTCAGTGCAAGACTGAACAACTTAATAAAGTGAATCACTTTTGCACTGTGTATTACAATTGTATCAAACAGCAAGTGAAGCTGACTCGGCTGCTCCGTAGGGGCTGAGCTACAGCTAATCAGTCCAGATGCTAATACGTGCTAATAAGTTAGCATAACAAGTGGGAAAGGGGCACAGGCTTAATTAGCATACTGAGAGCTAATTAGCAAGCTGCTGATTAAAGGATAGACTAAAGCAGGACTGAAAGTTGTGTGAGGAGTTGTTATTTAGCACACTATCTCAGTACTGGGACACTGTGAGACAATTAACCAGCAGACCTCTGTAAAATCAGTCCACCACTTCTGATGTCACACACACAAATATACACATGCAGCAAAGGTTTAAACTTGAGCCTCTGTGGTGGTGCCTGTGGCCTTTGCAGGTATTGTAAACATTTGTGTGTGTGTGTGTGTGTGTGTGTGTGTGTGTGTATGTGTGTGCAGATATGAAGAGGTTGGGTGGGACACCTGTGGGGCAAATATGGTCTTTAAACTTGTCTGTCTATGCAGTAGAAAGACACAAGTACACTCACAAAAAAAATGGTGATACATGATCATAGAAAATTGAGAAAAGGCTGTGGTGCATTTATAGCTTACACATTTCATCAAGAGATATTTTCCCTTGCTGACACATGACACCAGGATGTAATGTTGGGTGTTCTACAGCAAAGAAACACCAAATGTGATTGTTCTTCTATATCCAGAAACAAGCTGTTTGTATTTCAGCTAACACAACACAATGCAATGGGACAAACAACATAGCAAGGAGGCAAGCAGAAAGACACATGCTGTACACAGATGTGCACTGACTACACTAACAGTATGCAGGCTCAGCACAGTGTAGCCTAAAGAGCATATACTTCAGAACATATCACTTTGGGGCCAAAATTAAACTTCTCAATGAAAAATGGCAGTTAAAGGGACTGTGTAGTTATGAATCAATGAGTCTTGAAGGGCAGATGGCACAAAACGTCCTATGCAAGGTGTATCTAGACTTACACTTTGACCAGAGATTATTTGATGTAAACAGCTTTAAATGATGTACTTAGTTCGACCTCGGTCTCCAACACTGTGACTTGAAAGCTTCTTGTTCGACTTTTTATCAGTGTAAAAAAATATGCATTTCATGTTTTTTTTCACCAAGACTGCAATCCTTATTTAAGGATTTTTTTTTTTTTTTTGTTACAAATAGTAAAAATAATGCTATGTTCCCTTTTAAGACATTCAAATGTGGATTTGCATGTACTTAAAAATAACTTAAATTAAATGTACTTAAATAAAAGGAAATTTTGGCATCATAATTCATTTACAGATACTACCGATACTGGTCAGCTGTTTATGCAATCACTATGCATATTTATTTAAGAAAATTATGTAGAATGCTAATACTTTGCACTCAGATGTCAAGAGTTGGATTTGAATCAATCAACAACACTACCAAATACCCATATATATTGCTTTTCAACTAAAAAAAAAGTGGTTTAGGGGTTTTGTTACTCCTAAAGTAAAAAAAACAGCCATGTTAGGAGCCCTTTAATGCGCTGTGGTCTTTGCTGGTGGAGATCTTGACTTGAGTCAGATGTAATTTTTGTCCTCATTCACTCAACCTATAGAAAACAGCTTAAGCAATACCCTGTCATAACAGCAAGTGGGATAAATGAGGGATTCATAAGCAGGTGGACGCATGACAGGCATACGAGACACTAAAAAAGAGCAATTCAAAGAGATAATTTTAATCATTTTTGCCCATCACTAATAATGTTTTAATTCATTGATTAAATTCACACTTATTCACACCCACCACTGTCAAATTTAGAGACAAGGGGAGCCTCTTATTGATCCTTGTGTGCAACCTCAGTCAACCATTTAGAGGCTCACAGAAAAGATCTTAACCTAACCATCTCTTTGTGATTGCGTTGTGCTTGTTGTCTTGGTTTACGTTCACACACTGTTTAAATACTGTTTAAAGCTTTGCCTCTATGATGTGGAAGACTTGATGTTGGACTGATGGCTTTGTAATTTTGTACATCTCTTATCTGATACTTTCAGGACTCTAAGAGTCACATAAAGCAGAGCTCACTGTTCCCTGCACTGTAGCTTGAGTTGTAAAACAGCCTGTCTCTCTCTCTCTGCCTGCTCTGGCATTTCCTCCCTCTCCTCCCCCTCTCCTCTTACACACTGTTCAAACACTGTTGACTGTATTAGACAATAGACTTTCCATTAAAACCTTTTGCATAACCATGAAAGTGTTGCATGGAAGACTAGACGTTGAGCAAATTTTCAATATGACCTTTTTGGAAGGCTTGTATTCCAATAAATACTAATTTCCTGTTGATCTAATAAGCGCCTGGAGGAATTTGTCTTCATCAATTATTGAGTAAAAACAGGAAAAACTCTATGGTCTGCCATTATAATGGATTTATTATGGATGGGGGAGGAATGGGGTTGAAGGGGTTGGCTATTATTTATTAAGCAGTTCTTTAATTGTTCTGAAACCACCCGCTGATGTGTGCAACACTAAAGGAGTGTTGTATAGCCACCCTACAGTGGCTCATTCTCCCATATGCCTTCACAGAAAGGGACAGAAAAAAATCATCTTGATAGCTATACAGATCAGTAAAAATAAATCCAGTTACACATGAAAAAGATAGTGGATTTGTGGGGTGATTTAGTTAAATTCATATTGATCTTATTAATTATACAGATGGATAATTAATAATTTAATCATAAAGGAAAATAAACATGGGGTAGATACGATTTTAACCATGTTTTTGTTAACAATACAGTGCTTTTGTCAGTTATGATCTACTTTTGTTTATTTCATGTACAGTAACTGTTATTAGGAGCATTCTCCTGCTGGACAGAGTTCAGAGGGCTGCTGGGCGGAGAAACAGCAGATGCGGCCAATGTAACGTTTTAGTAAAGTTAAAAAATGATTCTTTGCAAGGCGTTTCAATTTGAAAATTCACCGGATGCAGTGCTGCTTGACTTCCTACCTGGTATAATTTGCTGTGTGCAGCTTGACGCGGTTGCTGTCTGTGTCCGTCAAAAATAGACTCGCCGCATATTTCACGCAGAGCAAAGCCACATTGCTGAGACGAGCTCGGTGGAATGACAAGCATTGACTAGAACATCCACGATCGGCTCCGGAGGCGGTGCCGCAGCTGTAACGTGCCGCTGACGGACAGGGTGGAATTTGAATTTAGTTTAAGCCTAAATGATGATAGGCAACAAAAGCACATGGCAACACCAGAACAACAACAAATGCACATGCTGGCACAAATGGTTAGGCTTAGGGGAAGGAGTCACATAGTAAGGGCATTAAAAAAAAATCCCGTTCAGACGTTCAGACAGGAATTGAACACCAGACCCCTGCATGAAAGTCCAGGGTCTGTTGGACCTGTCCACTTTTGGCATCATGAACTGATGCCAAAAGCTATTTTAGGAGTTTGGAATGAGAACACATTGGACAATATAGATTGTTGATATATTTAGGGCCCAAGCACCAAAAGCGGTGTAAGGACCGTCTTGGAATGCAAGGAACTCACGCCCAGATGCACAAAAAATCCACTTCGACCTACCCCCCCAAACCCAAAAGGAAGTAAGCCATTTTGAATTTTGAGCTCATTTGTGGGCTCATACGTTTCTGAACTTGTCCTACAGTATAAATCCACTAGACTTCAAATTTGGTGTCTCCAGTTTTAAAACCGTTGGTGATGATTTAATGTTTCGCCATAAAACAGGAAATTGTCGTAACTGCAGGTTACATTGTCGGATCTGCCTGAAACTTCATATGTTTGATAAGGGTCCTGCCCTGAACACATCTGTATGACAATATTCACTATCTATAATAGTGCAACCTAGTGGCCACAGGAAATCAGGTTTTTTTATATACTTTTACAAACTTGTTTCTTTCTGTTTGATCTTAAGACCTTCCCGCTTGAAAGATATCAAAGCCCTGTGCCAAACTTACTGTTACTTACTGTTTGTCTGTAGAGTTCATTAGAGGACATAGGGCCATCATGCCACCCTCAAGGAGTCTGTTTCTGACAGTTTGGTCACAAACATGCACACCAGCAGGTAATTTTTAAGGGCTCTGGCAGTGCTCCTCCTATCCTTCCTCACACAAAGGAGCATACAGTCCTTCTGCTGGGTTGATGTAATTCTACAGCCCTGTTAAGCTGTTCTCATGTAACAGGCGATCTCCAGGTATCTCCTCCATGTTCTTAAGACTGTGCTGGGAGACACAGCAAGCCTTTCTTATGTCCACACGTATGGATATGCCATCCTGAAGGAGTTGGAATGCCTGTGCATACTTGGGCTGCAGGTACCGCCACATGCTACTAGTAGTGACAAGGACATTTGAAGAACAAAAAACTAGAAAACAATCAGCCAGGAGTGATAAGGTAACTGTCTCTGGCCACCACATGCAAAACCATTTCCTTTGTTGGGCTTGTCTTGTCTTTCATTTGCACCAAAGCAGGCAAAACTGATTCAGAATAATTTGTGCTTCTTGACAGGTTGATATCAGGTTGATTAAGTGTTCACCTAATTTTTTTTGAGCAGTGTATACACTTAATCATAGGAATGATACCCCCACAACATCCCCCCACCCCACCACCACCACCTGACCCCCCATACTGTAGGTAAGTAAAAATATGTCATCTTAATCAACCTAAATAACTAAATCATTGCCAGTGGACATTTGTATCAACAGTGGAAAGAGAGCAGAGCATACAGGCAGGAGTGGAAATAAGATGTGTGCACACATTGCACATGCATTTACACTACTTTTGCACACATACACCCACTGCAGCAGAGTACAGTTGAGGCTACAGTGTAAATGATGAAGCAGCAGAACCACACTGGCGTCGATAAGGATCCGGCCTGACATTTATTAAAGCACTCTTCCCCTCATACTGCAACACTGGGACTTTCACATGGAGCCAGTAGACGAGGCATAATTAAAAAGGTAATGGTGCTGGCAGTGACCTGGCTGGCATGGCTTGAGGGCTGCCCACCGCTATCAGGGCAGTCAGAAATGAGAGGCGATCCATTTTAGCCCATCCTCCCATAGTCCCTCTCTAGCAGCTAAAAACATACATTGCCTAGAACCTCTCACAGCGCCTGACTGAACCCAAGCTGAGCAGAAAGGTGGAAGTCACAGATAGGACCTTATCTCACATTTTAAAAATTTAAGTTTTTCCCCCATTTTTACTTCAATCATTAATGAAGATTAAGAGAGTTCTAAAAGAGTTTTATCAACATGTCTGGTGAGGAAACGAAAGGCCTATCCAGGGTAACCTCCTCACACTCACACGGTTTTGAGATTTGGGGATACAGTATGGATGTAATATGGCAACAAAAGGTGCAGTGAGGATGTGACTGTTGGTTTTGTAGCAGTTATTAATAACTACATTAGAATTAGGATTTTGCAATTGTTAAAGTAAAAGGGGCACCATTCTCCATTTAGGAGAAAAATACATTTTAAATTATAACAATTTCAAAACATGTCATTACTTTAATCAATCTCAATCTCAATCATCTCAATCTGTACCGTTAATCCTGTATACACTGATCTTGTTTCTCTCATGAAATAATGTCCACAGACAATGACTTAATTAAATAATTAATTAAAATAATTAAAATCTTAAATTAAATTAAAAAAATGATGAGTATATAAATTAGTTTATATGAGTATATAAATGAAATTAAACAAATGAAGGGGAATACAAGTAATGTATATTCAGGTGATGTAAATAATTAATTATGGATGATAATGGATAGAAATATGTGACCGTCTTAGGTGTGGATGCGCGCTGAATGCTAAATTAGAATATAGGAATTTGGCATTAAAGCTTCGCTATTCAACATCAACTCTGATCACTAAAAGATGTTATTTTGCCTACTTTTGCAGACTTGATTAGACTTCTCCAGGGAGGTCCAGGTCATTGCTTCACTCCAGTGGAGAGCTGCTGCTCGTCTTCCAGACGAGGTGACCCGCTGAAAGGCACCGGCAGCCGGGCAGGTGGAGTCAGTGTGTAGCGGTCATTAACTGGCCTCGGTGTCCGCCTCAGCAAACTAGTAAAGTCTTTAAACAAAGTCTTAAAGGGCAGGCAAAGGATGCTGATAGTTTGTGCAGCAGGTGTTGCTTCTAGATCCATGGCAGGGTTGACGGCGAATTGTGGAGTGTCCTTTTCAATTAAAACTCGCAGAAATAATCAAAAGTAGTCCCGTTGTTCTGACAAAGTCACTTTAAATTATTATTTTGAGTTTACTTGAAAAGAAATGCGAGAATGCGTATAAAGAAAAACTCAAAAAAGTTCAGCAAAGTTCTGATGAGCAGTTGCGGCTCCTCTTATAAAACTGAAGAAAAAAAAAAGGTGTGAGCGAGGATACGCGAGAAGCGCCATGGTGAAAGGGAAAGTAGAAAGAAGCCCCGAGTTTAGAGCTCACTAAGTTTTAATCTGTGAATTTTGGGGTGCGAATGGGAGGCAGGGTAGCGAACCTTTGCGCCGAGCAACCGCACATCTGGCATTTAGTTTGAGAGGACCTAACGTGATTTAGGAGACATTTTTTTCTCATAGCTACTTTATGATGAATTACTCAATTTGACCAGTTACATATGAAGTCACGTATCTCATCACCACTATCGTCCCATTGCAGTAATTACAAACACATGCTAGGAGACCTAAAGTCAACTATGAATGTAACACACAACTTTGAAGATCCTTGGTTTGATCTTATTAAGTAATCACACGTAATGTAAAGTAGTTGACTATAAAGAACTTGGTAATTACTTAGATATAAGATTACCATTTAGAATTACACAGTGAATGCAAAAGAGATAGAACTATAAAGTTGATTACGAAATTACGCATAACTAAGGACACTAGATAGCAGTATGGAATAAAATATGATTTCACCTAACTCCCTCAAATTAAATAATAAAGACATGGGTGGGAGTTGGTTGTACTTACTCGTTAAAACACAGAGATGAACTTTGACTTACTAGGAGAAAGACTAGGGAACTAGGTTTTTCTTAATTCACAATTTTGGTCCAAGTGGTCATGTTAAATGCTGGTCTTAACAAAAGAATGTAGAATGAGTTAAGAACATGTCCTGCCTTTGTCATCTGAATCTTTTGTCATCAGACAGCAAAGACAGAGAGGCATTCAAGCAATAGAGAGAGGGTTATTACAGACAGAGGATTAAATTTCAGAATGAGAATCATCATTTAATCTTGTTGGCCCTTCTCAAATTCTTAGAAATATGTCTCCAGTCCTCTACACCAAACTTCAGTCCTTTTGTCAAAGAAGGGTGATGAACAACTGTTCTTGCATGTCTGAGTGACCCCAAGAGGTCAATTGGATGTCTTAATACCCTGTTGGGAACTACATGAGAACAACCATCTCTCGTGGCTTAAAAGCACAACCTATTTGCAGATGTCCACTGGGGAGTCTCAACAAAGTTAATTTAGGACCCTCTGTTAACTTATCTGGGTTCATAAAACAATTTCTCTTGACGTGTCCCCCACTTGTATAGGGAATGTTAAGCTCTGGAGTTTACCAAAGGGAAAATGAAAAGACCATGCCAAGGCAGTCCACTACAGTTTATACTTCTATAACATCAGACCCTAGCCCATGTCCACCGGATATTGAGACAGATGCATTCAGCAATGCAGCACCCCATGACCAGGCCAAGATAAGCGACCTGTGACAGTGACAGAGTATCAGAAAGAATATAACCCAATCACTGAAATAAATGTTGGCTTGGTATGTTTCTGCAAAGCACAGAGGTGTTATGTTTGTTCATTTTTATGTAGCAGATACATAGAAACTTCATGTTTTTCTTTATGTTTTAACACGGTTAACATGTGGTTAGGTTAAGGCACAAAAAACACTTGGTTATGGTTAGGAAAAAATCAGGTTTTGGTTTAAAATACCCTGTTTTGGTGGCACAATCTTGGCAGGAAACACAGCAGTGTCTCAGTAAAAAATAACAGGTACTACATGGTACCATGTAGTGGAAAAGTACCATAATATCATGAACTGATGGCCCAGATTGGCTACATCAACCCTTTGAAACCTGGAGCAGCATCACTTTTCTTATGCTGCTTTCAGATACCCTTCACATGTATTTAAACCTTTGAACCCTGAGCAAATTGATGTGATTTCTTTCAAAAACTTGGGAAAAAGGCAACGAGACACTCTGTAAGAAATTAAATTAAAGAAATAGAAATAAAAGTAGATTTAGAAAACTTTTTTTAAAATAACAGGTTTGGGAAAAATGTCTAAGGAAAAAAGAAAGAAACTGGTAAATACTTCATATTTCCTTATTTGTTTGTTTTTTCACTTTCACTTTCTTCTCTTTTTTTAAGTTTGTTTTATTTTTTTTATTTTTTTTTAACTAATTTAAAGGCACTTTTCTTGTACTTTTTTAAAAATTTCCTACTAATGTTTGTGTCATTTATTCCTTTGTTTCTCATTGCCTTCCTGCCTTGTTTTTAAAAGAAACCAAGCCAATATTGTCAGGTTTTAAAGGGATTAAAGCTGTTCCATTTTTCACTGATGATGCTGATGTAGGGGTGTACAGCTCAGGGAGACAGTTCTAGCACTTTTGGTGCCTTAGGTGAGCCTCCCCTGCTGACTCCCCACCTCATAAAATTGCATTAAAAAAGAATTAAAAATAAAATAAAAAAATAAAAAGGTCGTTTTGGTTACTCTTAGAAACTACACATACTGTATGATTGTCTTCTGATATGATCTACTGTTATTATTCTGTAATGACATAATTGCTTTCTTTCCATTCCCTTATGATTTGTTTAAATCCAGGCACACGTTTTACCTAGTTAGGGTTAGGCAAATATCTTGGTTTCGGTGAAAAGAAACAAAAATGAAAAAAAAAAAAAAACAACAACAACTACAACAACAAAAGCCACCCCCTACAGGTTTTTGGTGTGGTTCTGTGCTAAGAGGCTACACCCAAGACTGTAGATATGAAACCAGGGCAGGAAGACATAAATATGTTTACAGCATGGGCCAAAAAATACAGTTTTGGTCTTTATAGCTAATATCAGCATCATGACAGCTGCATGGGGGTGTGTTTTTGTATCATGTGTTTAAATGTTATTAAGGCTTAAAGTAATGCATAATTAAGGTGGCAGCAGCTTTGAATGACAGGTGGATATTGTCAGTTGACAAGTCGTTACCATGGTGACAACATTGGTTAGGTAACATCACCATGGCCCAACCCCAGACTCACAGAGAGTGATGGTGTAACTTATTGTTGGCTTTACTATTGTAATGTGTTTTCAGTTCATGAAAATGAATTGTACTATATTGGCCACCATAAAAAAAAGTTGTTTGGTTTGCGCCGAGTATTGTGGGTAAGAATAGCCAGGAAAGCATGCTGGAACATACTGCAACATCCAACCGGATGTAGTTGAACATCCTGGTATTTTTGGCATACTGCATTTGACATACTATAGAAGAAGGTAGAAGGTAGATTTATGAGTATTTTTCTAAACAAAGTTTAAAAAGCGAAATTACATTTGTATGATCTTGCTACCTCTTTGGAGTGTGAGTTCACCAGCTACTATGAAGATTTCATCCGGTTGCTCGGGCGTGTTGCTGCTGATGGCATCATTCAATTAGTGCAGTGCATTTTTTGAATTTGCAATTTGAGTCTTGTGTCTTTATGGCTCCTAACAAGGTCCACCTTCGAAGATTTACACAGAGCAGTCCCTGATCTCCCACCGTCAAGTGAGCCCCAATCGCACCCCATCCACTCCACTCTCCCACGACCGGACACCAGCCAGAGGAAGGCCTGGTAGAGGAACAGCTCCTGGTCTAAGTCAGGCCAGCCTCTTCCTAATGCATGCCCTCTCCCTCTCTCCGTACAGTGCCCCTGGTTACGTCCTTCCCCTCCAGCCTGACCGGCTGCCTGGCGCACGCCACTGGCGGGGTTTCTTCCAGGGCTCTGCTGCACCCAGTCCAAACCCCACACAACCCCTCCCAAGCTGACAAGCGCCTCCCCATCGCAGAAAAGTTATGCCCCAGCAGAAGGGGCCATGGTGCTGAAAAAACAGAAAAATAAAGCAAAAAATAGCAAGGATTCGAGGAGCTACAGGCTGCTGCATCTACATGCGCCGCCATCCAAGATGGCGTCAACCAAAATGCCAAACTTGTGTTTTTAAAATGAAAGTGCACAAAACAACAAATGATGACAGTAGTTAGGTCGATTATATTCAACAGTCTCTGCTATGTACCAGTGTCACAGGACTTCCTTTTCTCATGTAAAAAAGGGTTATAATTCACATTGTCACTGTATTAGATGTAATATGGTTAGCAGCAGAGGATGTGAAATGGTGAGACTGTATATTTTATATTACAAGTGTAAAATTCCCCTGGACACGAAGGACAAAAATGGAGGTTACCATGCTGATATAATTTGATGTGATATGAAAACATACTCTATCTACACAAAACATTAAGTGAGCAGCTCATAGCCATCCTAAATCAAGAGCTATTGCAGGATGTCTCATTAATAACAGCCCCTGTTAGATTTCAGCCAATCAGAGAAGACCCTAATTGATATCATGGATTTAATCTAAAATGCCATGACACAACCATGGCTCCACCAAGACACACTCCATTTATCAAATAGAAGATGCTATTTTCATTAAAGTCATATTATCACATACAGTCATACACAGAGACATCAATGAATAAGTATGCATACACACACACACACGCACACGCACACACACACACACACACACACAAACACACACACGCACACAAACACACACACACATTCGCACACGTCTTCCCACAAGACAACAGTAGCATTCACACCAAATCAGGGCTAAGTGGACGTGACATATGGGGAGATGAAGAGCACACTTTTATATTTGTATAACAGCCTTCCTGCCTTTGTCTGTTTTTCTGTGATATGAGTTGTGCAATGATACCATATAGGCAAAATTTCTTCTGTAGAAAAACGACACACACAATACTGCATAAATGTGTGTATGTGTGTGTGTGTGTGTGTGTGTGTGTGTGTGTGTGTGCATGGGCATGTAATCCATTCATAGTTCTCTCTACATGAAGTCTAAGGCAACAAATGTGAGTCGATTCATTAATAACGGGCAACTCTGCATCTGCAGCCAAATCCCATATGGGTCTTCATATGTAAAGTGCTTTCCACTGAGCAGAAATTATTCCCGTCTGCCCTCCTCATACATGCAAACACACACACATACACACTCACAGACTGTATGTAGACAGCCACATACACATATCTAGACGGTCATGAGGGATGAGGGAGGGAGAGACACAGAGAAAAGCTGACTTAAACATTTTTCTCCATTTCACAAAAGTAGCTGTGCTGTTGACAACATGATGAATGAGAGAATAAAGAAAGAGAGAGAGAGAGAGAGGCATAGAAGGGGAAGAGACAGAGAGGGAGCTGGGGAAGAACAGGTTTTAGAAGGAGTGGAGGTGGAAGTTTCCTACCTGAAGATCTAAAAGCATCTGTTGAACATCATTGTAGCATTGTTTTAAGATATTTCAAAAGCTTATAGTTTTACTCCTGTGATGGATTCTAAATTAGAGGACAGAAAGCACAGTGTCTGTGTGTTATGTTGTAATGGCAGTGCCTGCAAACATGCCCTTTCACTCATTTAATGGTTAGACGGTCAGCACATTTGTAGGTGTGTGTGCATGCACACACACTTTCATATATTTATGACCCCATCCTGCTGCTGGTCATTAAACAGGTAACAAGCAGCCTCAGCACAATGGACTGAAAAGCTGCATTTTTGGCATACAGGTTGGAGAGTGTGAGTGTGTGTAAGTGCATAATCATGTGAGTATCCCATGCTTGAATTACAACATGCTGTCAAATGGCTAATGACTTTTTTTTTTTGTATGAGTTAATTCTTTCAAAAATACAATGAGATTTGATTGATAAAAATATCTGCTTAATGGTGTATTACAATATCAAAATAACCAGCTAAAAACAACAACAATTAACATTAGTGGTTTTGATAGTTTGATAAAGTGGGACTTTGATTTAAAAAACAAAAAACAAAACAACAAACAACAACAAAACTGTGACTGTGTAAGTGAACAATTGTAATGCTGTCATATGCAAATTACATTCCAGTGATAACATCCCAAAAACTCTGCCATTAACCAGCCCTTTTGTAATTCCCAGGTTGTCAAATACAAATGCTTTGTCACATCCCTCAGCATGTGCTATTGACACCAAGGGCACCAAAAGGCCCAAAGGCACCCAGCCAGTTCTCATTCCAAACACTAGAGCTGCTTTGACAGTGCTTTTGGTGTGAGTCCATGACACAGTGTTAATTTTATTCCCAGAGAGGGAGTTTAAAACCAATAGGAACATTTCCCAAACTATGACAATAATAACTGTTAAAAAACAAACAAACAAACAAACAAACAGATCTTTATTAAAAATATTCAGTCATACTAAGAGTACAGGCACACACACACACAAAAAAATGACTAACAATGTGCTATAAATTGATAGTACGCATATAGTGACTGATATATGAGAGCAGAAACAAATGCTCTCCTCTTTTGTTCTCTTTTTCCGACTCTGTAGATTACTGACCAACAAGGACAGAATCAAAAGCCGGAGGCAGAAATCACTCCCAGCCAGATGGAATTTCATGCCGCCGACGTCTGGACAGGAAGGCAGTCTGCAGTCATTTCCCTAAACAGCACCAGACATCCACTGACAAGGATTCACTGCTTTGACATGTTTCAGTGCAGCATTTTTCAACAATTTTGCAACTGTGACATAGTTCAAAGTGCAAGAGAGCGGTGGGATGACATAGAGAAAAAGAGAAAGAAAAGAAAGTTAAATATCTGGTACCACCTGCTGGTCAGAGTCAGAGGATGAAACACCAACACCTCTATGCACTCTTATCTACTCTTTTTCCTTTGACATGTGTAAACTCAGGAGAGCCAAATAAAGGACTGAACTGAGGCAAAATGTTTGCAAAGATATGATCCACAGCGTTGAAAAACAGCTCTGAGCTTGTCTGAGTGTGCTATTGGAGATGTAAAGGGTTCTCCAGCCTATTATAACCAGTAAAACAACATGAATATTCAATGTGAAATGCCCATCTTCTCCAGATGGCCCAGAGGACTCGCTTGCTTATTGTGATCCATGGTAGCTGACAATCGGCCTATTGCAGAGGGCCATAACCTGGTGCCTGTGTGCTGATGACAGTGTGAGGCAGCAGCCTCAAACGGAGCAGTAATTGAACATTACTCCTGCGGAGAGAGGCTAAAAGCTTCTCTGCCACTCTTTGTGCTGACATCCCTCTTTTACTGTCGTCACACTCATCTCCATTTCCCTTCGCTCCGGCCAGCGCTCCTTTAATTGTAATGGCCTTTCTGGGAGTGTTACAAGCAGCTCAGAGACACTGGACATCACTTTAACAAATACAAAGAGAACCTTCACCATTTACACTCCTGAGCTATCTCTGTCTGTGTGTTTGTGTCTTTACAATAAGAGCTGATTAATCCACACTGATCACAGTGTGCGTCTATTGAGCCTGTTCAACCTTTTTTGATGATGAGTTTAAGCGCATACACCCCACCTGGGACTGAACTGAGATATCTGCAGTGTATGGTCACGCTTATGTGTGTGTGTGTGTGTGTGTGTGTGTTGGTAAAATCATCATCGCAGAGATCTTTCCTCTTTAGCCCCAGATGCTAGTGTTTATCTGTGTTAATAATGTAAGGGTGGTTTTAACAGCTCGCTTTGTGCTATCACCATTAAGGCCAATCTTTAATTTTTAATGAGGAGGAAACAAACTCTTTCAGCTTCACTAACATTAACAAATGACTATGGGGTTGAATTCCACCAATCAGCACGGATCAATCGGCCCTGAGCAATCAGTGTCACAGGTACAGTTTGGATTGGTTTGTATGTCCAGTGATCAGTCAATACTGATCCCGCTGAATGTCTCTCCGTTTGGATCAAGCCACACGTATTTTACAAGCATATACTGTACAACTGTCCCATGTGTCTCTGACGGTCGGCACTGGGTGCAAGAGGAGTGGAGTTGTTTAGAAAACTCACCACAGATGAAGGCTTCAGACAGTGAGTGTACAGTTAATCATTCCAGGAGGATAAGAAAAAAAATTACCCTCTTCTAGTAACCTTTGGACTTTTACATGGTAAGGTGTAGAAAAAAACATCACATTTAGACAGGAGGTGAACAGAGGACTCCAAAATAAATCTCTATTGTTTTCTGGGCCCATCCACCCATTCTCACACTCCTTATATAATGTTGTTGGTGCTATCTGGCCATCCAACGGCATATATTAACACCATGAAAGGATCTGTCTGGCTGGATTCTTACCTGATGCCATCCAGCAGCATTTCATGGACACACGAAAGATGCCTTTTGACGCTGTAAACTTACACCAAAAGCACTGTCACCACAGCACTGTATTTTACGAGTTGGGAATGAGGCTGGAATGTTACACTGCACTTGACTGGAAACACCTCTGTCACAGCATGCATGTATATCACAGTACTCCAAAATGCCACACAAGACAAGATTTGATGGGAGGTAAAAGGAAAAAACATATAATGTTTACATCAAAACACATGCATTTTTGTCTAAGCCCATAAATCTGCAGCAACTGGACCCCTCAGAATATACCTATGGCCCCAACTTCATGTCATTATCTCCGCCAAGGTTTGTCAGCAGGATTACCAAAAAACTATTGGCCTGATTTTCATGGTGATTTTCATGGTGAGATCCAAAACACAGGCCAGATACACACATTTTTTTCACTTTTATTAACAATGTGAGATAGAGCATTTGACCTTGTCAGAATAAATGGCATATATATTGAGCAGTTGTGACTCAGGAGGTAGTGTGGGTTGTCTACTAATGTCAAAGTGCAGGATACTGAACCCTGATGGCTGTTCCATTGGTTGGAGTGCTTCCTTCATCCCAGTCTCATATCAAGATGTGTGTTACCTAAGCATGGCAAAGACTGCCACTGCATTTTTTTACCATAGTTTTTTTTTTTTACTATTTTAATAGTTTCACTATTAAAATACATTTGACAATATTTCCATGAGAAATGTATATTTTATTTTCATAATCTATGTTCAGTGAATATATGCAATCTTAAATTTGTAAATTACTACAAAGATTATTTCGAGACAGAGAATTGTTGGATTGCAGTGTTTTCTATTGTTTTCAATGGTGGTTGCAACAGTATTTTAGGATTATTGGTAATGTAGCCTTCTGCTATCCACACTGGATATTATTGCTCTCAATCATTTAAACTGACAGACTTAACCAATCGTATTGTTATGTTATGAAGGACACTTGTTTTTTTGTGTTGAGAAATGTGGTGACAAAACCCAAAGACAATGATTCAAAAGCCTGTATGTTAAACATGGGGTTAGCATAGCAACTATCATAGCAATGACAGAGAACATTACATTCCAACAATTTCTGAAAAAGGGTTGCATTGCTCTGGAAGCTGGTCATTCCAACTTGGAAGAAAAAGGGTGTGAGGGTGCAGCCTTTAATCCTGGGTGGGAGGAAGGCAATGAGCAACAAAAGAAGAAATGACTCAAAAATGAGCAAATAATTAATAAAAGGACATGAAAGTTACCATGAAAGAAACAGTGCTTAAAAATGAAAATAATTCTGTAATATAATTTTAGATATGTAATTATGATCATTAACCTTAAATGTAGTTTTTACCTATTTTTTTTTCTTTTTCCTAGATATGTTCCTTTAGCTTTTTTTAAAAACATTTTTTTCTAAATCTATTAATTTCTTTCAATTCCTGGAACATTTTTCACCAAGTTGCTAATTCTCTTTTTTCTCATGTTTTTGAAGGAAATCAAACCAATTTGCTCAGGGTTTAAAGGTTTAGTCAAGGAAAGTGATGCTGATCCAGGGTTCAAAGGGAGTAGATTCCAAACTATTTTTTAGATTTTTTGTTTGTTTGTTTTGTCATGCCCTCAAGACTGACTAAGGTGTAAGAAAAAAGAGGGTAAAAACAATAATTGGTAGAACTGACTCTTTTTTTTTAAAATCAAAACTCAAATAGCTTAAAAACAACAAAAACTGATTTGGGTTCTCCTGATACCAGGATTCAATTACAGGCCAATATCAACCCCATACATCGGTGCACATGAAACACAATTTTTGCCACAACGGCTCTTGTACTATATTACCACCACACATCTCATCATGGAGCTTCAATGAGCTGCAACTCTCTCCAACAATAATCCTCTCATTGAGCTATGCACCAATTTCCAAATAGTTGCCATGTCAGTGTGATTGGGCTGCAGACCCCTGATTGGGCCTCAAGGCCTGTTGACGAACACTGATAGAAGCTAAACTAGGCCGTACTGTAACTGATACTATGAAGAGGGTGGAGGAACTGTGTGTGTGTGCATGTGTAATCCATGTTATTATATGTATTATAAATTCCTGTCACTCTTTCCTGGCACACATTGATTAAACAGATTTCTGCTGAAAACTATATCATAAGTGTGCTGTATGGTGCTTTCTCTAAAATGTTGAAAACATTGGGTCTCATGCCAGAAACCATATACAAACAAATTACCCCTCATTTTTGTTAGAGAAAAATGCATGAGTGGTTGAGAGCACTCTTACCAAGATACAGGGAAAACATCTCATTTTCACAGACCCACAAATTGTTGTCAAGCACAAGAAAAAAATAAATTTAACATTTGAGTAACATATGACTATACTTGGTCCATTGATCCCTATCACTGTAATTAAAGTTTGTGTGTCCCTCTGCCGACCAGAGCTGGAATGTAACTAAATACATTTACTCAAGTACTGTACTAAAGTACAAATATGAGGTACTTTTAATGCTTGAGTATTTTTAATCTCATTTCACTCTCAAATTCTACTCCACTACACTGCAGAGGGAAATATTGTACATTTTACTCCACTACTATTATTCGATACTTCAATAGTTTCTTTACAAATTAAGATTTTTGCACACACATCATATGAAAATATACAAGTGCAGCTGATAATATTAGTTAACTGATAATAATAAAAAAAAAGAAAAATAATAGGCAACTATTTCTATAATAATATAAGTCATTTTTCATGCAAACAGCGTAATGGTTCCAGCTTCTCACATGAGAAATCATTTATTCAGTTTATTTAAAATTTTCTGAATGAGTACTTTTACTTTTAATACATTAAATTTCCCTGATTGTACTTTTGCAGTATTTTTTAATGCATAGCTTTTACTACTATTTATTTAATATTTAGTATTTAGTATATATAATATTTTTACAATGTAGTATAACAACTTTTACTTAAGTTACAGACCTGAATACTTCATTCACCACTGCTGTCGGCACAAATGTTTGTCATCGTTGGGTTTTTGATTTTCCTGTAGCAGCACCAGTACTGACATACTGGAGAAATCACATTTACTTTGTGTACGTTTATTTCACAGTACATCAGTTTTACTACTGCAGAATAAAAATTTCAGTGTCTTTGCACAAAGCACAAAACCTTCCCTTATATAGTGTTTAGGTGGTGTTACCTGTGCCAACAGGTGACTTATGGGATTCAGCGTTGAGCACAGCTGATCAAAGCAGATTTGGATGGTTAAGAATGTTTGGTGCATCTGGAGCTGATTTATCAATTTTTTTTCTCTCACCAGAAAATGTTGTTGCATGAGGCCCCCTATCTCCTCTAATAATAATTTAATATATGCATGTATGTGGTATCCAAGCACATCTACAATTCAACTTCCTAATTCTCACCCCATTTGTGGTATGTTTTTGGTGAACCAAAAAGTGTGCATCTCAAATTGTATTGAGTCGCGTGGTGCAGAGACTGCAGAGGAACCACATGAACTTTGTACATATCTGTGCACATATCTAAGCTGGTTGGAATTGATCTTTCCTCCTGCTATTAGATTGGTATTGATGTGCCGGTAGGACAGATGGCCACACCTATAGCCAGGGTCACGCTTCAGAACCTCAAATTTAATCGAAATAATAATACATTTTTTATGATCAAGCTGCACAGAGGTTTGGAAGCGAGTGCTGAGTTGCAGGGAGTGTGCAGGGTAACATTAGGACTGAGCGTTTACAGCCAGCATTTATGAGTCTGTACTAAAACACACCATGCACACAGTGGAAACTGGGAAACATAACGGCAAAACACTTTGTGTTTAAGATCCAAAAGCTACTGCGCAAGTTCAAGGCTCAGCCTGAGCCAAACACTTAACATTTTAACGGGAGACATTTGAGTATTCAATCTCTGCTTTCAAAATGTCTCTGCAAGATTTATAACTGCTACTACATCTTCACTGCTACATCTTCTTCATTTACAAAATAATTTTCTCATCCTCCCTCTCTTCCAACAACAGTGTATCCATTCTTCTAATCTACGATAAAAACACAGTGAGAGGGAGCATGTACTGGCCCACATTTCAGATAAAAAAGCCAATATGACTAGCTGTAAATGATATTTCATCCAAGCTAGTGCTGAATAATAGATACCAGGGTCTTAACTGTGGGTGTTTTCACCCCAATAGGCCTGGCAGGGCTGAAGGAGCCTTTTCTTCTTTTTTATTTCATTATTAAAAAGGAAGGGAGAGGGGGGAAGAGGGCTGGAAGAGCAGAGAAAACAAGAGAAAGAAGAAAGGTGGATGGATAGATAGCGAGATAGAGAGAAAGAGGGAGAAAGTGTACAGCAGCGTGGCAGAGGCAGGCAGAATTAAAGAGGCTTTTTTGTGGCGTTTAATATCCATTCATTGGCTGGACTGCTGACACAGTGAGAGCACTGCGCTCAGGATTTATAGCCACTTCTAATGGGCATGCCCAGAACCAAAGCACTGCAGTCAGCACATTCTCCCTCTGTGCGCTCACACTCACAAAGACAGCCCACTGACACACACACACACACACACACACACACATACGCGCATCTGGGTAGTTGTGCTGTAGATGTCTGAGCACATGTACCAGTAAACCCATTGGATGTGGGAATGTACAGATGTGGTCCTGTCGTTTGGTAGTATGCATCAAAGCAGGGGTGCACAGACAGACACATGTTTATACACACACACACACACACATACACACTCTCTCTCTCTCTCTCTCTCTCTCTCTCTCTCTTTCTCACACACACACTCTCTCTCTCTCACACACACACACACACACACACACACACACACACACACACACACACTGACCTGCCCAACTAGGGGTCTCCATGTACAGCCAACTGGTTGGAGAGAGGGGACGTTTGTGCTGCCCTGTTAGACAAGCAGAGCACAAAGAGGAAAAGGTTAGCCATTAAACACACACTTCACAATATTCATCACAAACAGGGAGAGAGAGAGAGAGAGAGAGAGAGAGAGAGAGAGAGAGAGAGAGAGAGAGACCAGATTCATGTTGAACATTTGATATTTTGACACACCACTGATTCATGTGTATGCCATCAGATCACAGTTCAATATGTTTGTAATTGTATCTGCAGTAGGACATTTTCTGTGGTTTTCAATGTTAGCACATTTAAAATTAACCCTTTAAAATCTTAACAAATTGGCTTGATTTCTTTCTAAAACGCGAGAAGAGGGTGACAGGTAACTTAACAACAAATGGCCTGAAAACTAGTAAGAAATTAGTAAAAAATATATGGACTGGAAAATATGAAAAAAATGACAATAAGAATATGCTAATAAAAAAAAATAGTATGATGATTATTATGAATGATTTTTCCCACTTTTTTTCTGTAAAATAATTTCAATTTAAAATTAATACATTTCCCCTCATTTTTTTGATCTCTCTCTCTCTCTATCTATATAAATATATTTATATATCTATATATATATATTATATATATATATATATATACAGGCAGTTCTGGATGGAATTCTCTTCAGGATAAAGTTATATCTTTATCCTGAAGAGAATTCCATCCAGAACTGCCTGGATAGCCAACACATTCTCATTCCAATTCAACACACATTGCTGCTTTGTCATAGACTTCTGTGTCTGCTGCACATGGTTATGTTTAGATAGCAAACATACATGGCATCAAAGTTCCACATTAGAGTACTGGGTTTGTTGGACTCATCCACTACCCCTCCCGCCCACCCACTCTATGGGTGCTCTCGCACTCCTTATATGACGTTGTTAATAGCAGCGTTTCAACCTGATGCTGGTTTCATGCACATGTGACACCACCTTAAGCCAAAAGCACTGTCAAAATGGCACTGTTTTATGAGTTTGAAATGAAAATGGGCTGGTTGTTAAACAGATTAATGTTAAATAGGTTTGTAAGTCCAACTCATTTTCATCATAACAGAAAATAGAAAAGAGCAAGGCCTCTGTTAGAGCAGCAGCTTACAGTCGAGAACATTGCAAAAGAAAATATTAAATAATTATTTTTTAAAGGTTTTTTTTTAAATATCTGGGTTCTTATTTTTGAGATGGAATGGATTGGGAGTACAAAAAGAGCTGCTCATCATTTTGATGATCCATCTACAGTCACAGTGGCAAGAGTTAATAATTCAGAGATAAGAGTGTGTTAGTAAAGGGACATAATATTTCATCCAGCCCATCAATGACCACAGCGACAGCTCCAGTCCGCTGACAGAGACTGACACTCATGTAATGCGAAATCACATTAACATCTGGTGCTGCTGCTGCTGCACTGTCATCAGATATATCTACACACACACACACACACACACACACACACACACACATACACACAGATTTGTGTCCCCAAGACACAGTTGAAGACAATGAAGGACAGAAAGATGGAAAAATGAAAAATGGCTTATTTTCCAAAGTGCTCATGTAGCCAAACAGCATCTCTGACAGCAGCGCTTGTTGGTGTTAGTTGGACAACCAACAAGGAGCAGGAGGCAGATAACAGTGGAGCAAGGCCTATTCTGATTAAAAATGCATGCCACAAGCACAGCATGGTGACAACTGTGTGTATTTGAGCGTCCTTTAAATGGCTGGCATTAATCTGATATATAGCTCCAACCCTTCCACTGTGTGTGTGTGTGTGTGTGTGTGTGTGTGTGTCAAGTCAAGTTAATTTTATTTTTAAAGCCCATTTTCACAAAACACGGTTTGCCTCACAGGACTTTACAGTGTACGACATCCCTCTGCCCTTAGACCCTCACATCGTCTGAGGAAAAACTCTCAAAAAGGACCTCTGTAACAGGGTAAAAAAAAGGGAGAAATAATGACGGATAATGAGGGATCCATCTTCAAGGATGGACAGACGTGCAATAGATGTCATAAATAACAACTGAATTACAATTATGACAAAAAGGTAAGAGAAGGCGAGAGGAGGAGAGATGCACAGCAATAATGAAAACAAATTCATGTCATATTACAATAACAATAGTTGTAAAATTACTAAATGCACTGTATGATAATATTGTGGATTCTGATAAAAGTCCCATGCGTCTATAGATAGTGGAGACGTGGCTCATAATAATGGCAGTAGAAGGTTGTGTCAAGCATGGCCGAAGCAGGAAAAAAGTTGAGTAGTTGAGGAGAAATAATAATCTCACCTGCATTGCATCAGGTGAGAACATGGCAGGACGGCCACTTGTGAATGACACATGCCAAAATGTAAACCTTGCTCTCCACTACAGTCCTCAGTCACTGATGGGTTGTTAGTTACTATCCAAAAGTCTCAGGACCCACTGAATAATGAACTGGACCAGGTGTAGAATCTGCAGTTGAGGTGCAGTTGCTGTTGTGTTTCTTCTGCACACAGACACTTTTGTTCAGCAGGGGGCTGTTCTGGATACATGCACACACACAATAATGTTTCTGCTGAAAATCCAATCAAAATGGCAAACTAAAAAAAAACCAAAAAAAACCAAAAACATCTTAAACATACGGACTTAACACACATGGGCTGTTTGTGTTTTGTTTAAGATGTTTTCAATTATGCCTCCTGTCTCAGATACTGTTTATGTCCTTCCTTTCTGTCCTCAATTGGTTGTCAGTGCTTTTTCTGCACCAAGCATTTGTATCTCCATACTTCTGAAAGTCAGTTGTGAGTCAGTTGCTGCTCTGTGCAGACAAGAGGACACCAAGGGCTTTATTTGTGTGAACCCAGCAGCACAACAGCTTCAACATGCAGCCTTTACATACTGTACACTGTGTCCCTTTTTCTAGAGTAGAGTCTATTTTTAAATTGATTTCAACATAGGAAGACTTAATAAGAAATGGTGAGAATACTGGGAAAAAATCAATAAAAAGTTACTCAAACTTTATCAAAAATAAGGCAAGAAATTAGTAAAAATTTACATGAAAATACGCAACCCCCAGCTAAATAAATACATAAATATAAAAAACTTCAAGAAAAAACTAAAATGTTACAAGAAAATTACTTGAAAAAAAATGTAAGAAATTATTTTCTGGAAATATGCAAAAACATAGAAATAGACATAAATTATTTTTTTTTGTTGAAGTTTTGCACTTCAACAAAACAAAAAAAAAGAGAAAAAAAGAAAAAATACACATACAGATATTTCTGCAACCTAATTTTACATATAGAATTATAATTATTAATATAGTTGTATGGGTATTTTCAATAGTTTTTGATTATATCTAGATATATTTATATAATATTTTTGAGATCATTTTTTGTCACCTATTACAGACTTTTTGGGGAGGGGAATTTGTGGGGCGTTTCTTGAAAAGTTACTCTTTCTTTTTCAATACTTGGAGAGAATTCAAAGCAGTTTTCTCAGGTGTTGGAGATTTAAATGCTTGTGAAAAGTCCCTGAATGCAGCACAAGGAAACCTGAGCAAGGTTTTAAAGGGTTAAAGTAATTTAGAAAGCTAAAATTATATTTCCACTGGGCTGCACCCATTTAGGGTAGATCTTTTTTGCTTGTATCTGCTCGTTTCACTTTTCTGATGTAATTTAAAATTAATATTTAGATTAGATAAAAAATGCCCCAAACTCTCATATTTTCTTGAAAGCTGTATTATTCTGTTGTTGTTGTTGTTTTTTAAACCAAATCAAGCAATAATTTGATTTGTGAGTGAAATGTAACAGCAGCTGGATGTAGTGATCTAACACGAGTTACCACAGTCTCTGCACTCTGTAAAAACCTTATCTGTCATCAGTGTAATTACAAGCACCTCCTTGCCTGTTGTTGCTGCTGCTGCTGCTGCCTCCAATGAATTGCAGGAGGATAAATAGCCGCTTCAGGATTGTAGGTTGGGGGAATTAAATGTAGTTATATTCTGTTCTCAATATGTGTGTCTGTACACAAATTGACAGATAGCTAACAAGCTTCAGGAGAAAGTCAGAGGCTGGAGTAAAGTTGAATGCTCTTTACTGTCGTCCTTTTTCTCATGAAAGCAGTGCTTTCCCGGATACAGCAACAAATGGAAAAGAAACGAGCTGGAGCTGCAAGGCTACCACATGTCACACATCAACTGAAGGATTTCCTGATTAGATTGACTGAACTATCACCTGACTAAGTCACATGACTAAAACAACCAATAGAAACAACAGCAGCAAATAAAGAAAGACAAGGATGAATTACCCACAAAAGCCACAAGAGGGCAGAGTTCTTACAGAAAATAACAAATATTTGACGTGGCCGAAGGAGGCTATGTCAGATAATAATGAATGGAGGGATGTCATGTCATGACCCACTGATGTCCACAGCATCGCCACTTTGTCTGAACAACTGCTACTTTTGACACAGTGTGTGATTGGCTCAAGGAAAGGGATTACTTTTTTTTTCATTGTGTGTCAATTCATTTCTGGTGTGTGTGTGTTTGTCAGGACTGAGCACCTCGACTAGGGGACCCTAGCAAGTGAATGGGCCTGATTCCATTAAGCAGCCAGTAATTTGTCCCACGCCTAATCAAATCAACTTTAATACCTCCGATCAAATTACAGCAGCCTCCTGTGTCCCATCACACTGAGCCAGAGAGGAAGAGATGAAGGGAGAGATGGAGAGGAGGAGGGAGAGAAAAAATTGAGTCAGAGTACAACAAAAGTAAAAATGTGACGTTGTGTAGAGGAGTGTAAATTGGTGTTCACCAATTATTAAATGAAGAGTGAATAGAGCAGATGGGCTGAATTTCAGTGAGACTAGAGGAGAATGAGAGAAAATTAGGAGATTGGATGGCAGGGTTGTAGAGATGACAAAAGAAGTAGGAAGGAGGTATAAGGCAAAGGAGTAAAGGAAGAAGAAAGGAAGTAGGTGAGAAAGAATGAAGCACTTTGAGTTGACTGTAGGTAGACCTCTGTATCTAATGAAACAGTCTGTGTGTGTGTGTGTGTGTGTGTGTGTGTGTGTGTGTGTGTGTGTGTGTGTTTGCGTGTGTGTGTGTAAGAAAGAGGAAGAGAGAGGGAGCCACTATAGCCATGGAGGAAATTGATTCTGCTTTTCAGGAAAGTGAACCAGGGAGTAAAATAATCACCTCCTCTACTCACTACCATTTGTACTGAGTGTATTTGTGAAACAGATTATTAGATATCAAACTAGCCACTTATATTAAACATAAATGTTGCCCTTCTAATGCCATTTGTTGAGCCTTGCATTCACGAATGAATGGTTTCTCTTATGCTGTTAGGCATATTGCAGACAGTCAGATCACCCTGCATATGCAAACGTGTTTACCTATTGTCTCTAAGAACTTGTGTGCTAAACTTATTTCTGATTGAAACATTCAAGAGGTTTTTAACATGAACCAAATGATCTGTAAATCTCTCTCCAAAACAAGTGCTAAAAACACATAATAAAGCAGTTTCACGTTACAAATAAGTATTTCTCCTCCGCTGTTTGGACCTTTAAAGACAGGATCTGTTTATGTGTGCTCACCTTTTTTCTCTGATAACTTATTATCCAAATTTTAAGAAGGTTTTTCCCAGGAGCAGACTTATCTGCAGAGGTTGCTTCCTTTCCAAAACAAACTCAACCTATGATTTAAGCCAGGACAAATAGTGAAAAAACAATTACACATTTGGTACCCACCACCATATAAAGCGTATTTGAAAGTTCAAGCCCATGTCATGAATTTCTGTAAGACTGGACGGGCAAATTATCAAGGGTGGGATCCCACATCAACACATCTTGCAGCAGCTGTGGTTTAGAAGTAGAGCAGGTAGTCCAATAATCACAACCTTAGCGGTTCGATCTCCAGCTCCCCCGTCAACATGTCAAAGTATCATTGGGCAAGAAACTGCACCCCAAATTAATCCTGGGCATGTCTTATAGTAGCAGGTGGCAGCTAGTTAGCCTCAGCCACCATGAATGGGTGAATGTAACATCTTGTGTAAAAGTGCTTTGAGTAAGAAAGACTAGAAAGGTGCTATACAAGTGCAGCAATTTTACCATTTACTGGTCTGTATGTACTTGTACTGGTTTTAGGTACATTTTAACAAAGCTTAATAATGTCAGCATACAAAGGAAGTGTAATTTGAGGATAGTAAGCATCATTGTTGAACTGAACACTACAACTGCAAGAAATATTCTCAAAAATTTTCGTTTAAATACATTTCTGTTAATTCACTATCTGTCCGCAAATTAGTAAAAACAAAGGTGATTGAGCCCACTGATCAAAGTATTGCATTTTTATATATTTGTAGTTTTATAATCTGCGTGTTGGAGTGACTTTGCAGAAAAAATGCTTTATGTATGCCGTATGTTACTACTATTGTTTACTGAACATTTCTTTGTGTTGCAGCTTCACACTAAAAGTATTACATTCATGATGCATGAGTTGACTTTTATCACTAGGTAGTCACAGGAAATTAAAAGTGTTTTCATAACTGTGCAATGCCAATAGGCACCCTTCGCATGTGCATGAAACACTGATGGCATCATCTGAGATGAAACCTGATGTGTGCACATGAAATGCAGCAGGAAGACGTCAGGTTGAAACACAGTAACGACGTTATGTAAGGAGCAGGAGGGCGCCTGTAGGGCAGGTGGGAGGGGTGGTGGATGGGTCCCACCAACAAAAGACTTTCATGCAGGAGTCCAGTCTTTGTTTGCTGTCTGTGATATTTTTTTTCCCTAATCTCCTTCTCCTAATCCCAAATGCCAACATGTGCATCTGTTGACGTTCCAACACTGGTTGCTATGTGCTTGTGTTGCCTAAACATAACCATGTGCAGCATCATTCCAGCATGTGCATGTGTTGACTTTGCCATATTAGCATCCTGGAATGTAAAAAGCAGATACAGAACTACAACTATATTGTAACTTAGACAGGGAAGTCGACTGCAAAGCGACAACATGTAACGAGTTGAGGTGAGAACATGTTGTTTATATAAGAGTTAGACTGAAAAAATGTAAAAAAAAAAAAAGTAAAACACCTCTTTCCAACAGTATCTAGGTCTGGACCCATGTGAACAGGGATGGCAGGTTAACAAGAGGGACACATTCTGTCTGTTTTGCTAACAACAGGGCTGGCTTCCCACCTCATCCCCCTTCAATTTGCTTCATGTCATTATTTTTGAGTAGCAAAAATAAAAGCCTGAATAGTCTAATAAGGCTTAATGCTGGTGGCACTGAGGGCACTAAGGGGGTTTGTTTTTCAGAGACACCGATTAATGGCGTCAAGTATTCATAAAACTTGTTAATGGAACATACAAAGCATTCATTACCCCATAAAAAAGGAGCAAATTCAATCATCCTGAAAAAAGAAATAGATAAAATGGCCTTGCCTCAGAAACCTGCTTAACTGAGCAGGAGCACTTCTGGCTAAAAGATACCATGTATCTTGTGGTTGTGGAGTTGTGGTTGTTGAGGTTCACCTGTGACTGACTTACAACGGTTGACATTGTCAAAGATAATGCAGAAAGGTATAATATGATTGAAGAGATGCTGTATGAGGAAATGTTTCCCATTTAATCACCTGGGCTCCACCTGGTAGTACAACCCAATATTTATTTTTTTATACTCTTTATTTATCAGTTTATAATCCCTTACAGTAGTTATTTCACAAAAGTACAGAAACAGAGGTATCAAACAACTTTTTAGCTATTGTATATCCCTCCCACCCCATCCCACCCCATAATCCCAACACACCAAAAATAATAATCACAATAAAAGAAGAAAAAATAATAACAACATTAAGAGTAATAATAATACATTTGGTTAAGAAAATGAAATAATGGAAAGGACAAAAAAGGGAAAAGGAAAAAAAAGAGAAAAAGAGGGGAAATGATTGAATTTAGAAAAGAAAAAAACTAACACAAAACAAACAAAACAAAAAAAAACCAAATTGAACATTTGAGGAAAAAATAATGGATTTGGCTTAGGGAGAGCCTTAATATTCAAATACAGTATTTATTCTCTGTAACCTCTTCCATCTCAAATCAAAAATCTTAGTTAATCTTATGATCTATTTTCTCCATTTTATAAAGTGAATTGTTCAATTCAATTGTTTCCTTCTATTTACTCAGTTGTGGCGCCTCTGGTTTCAACCAGTTTTTTGTTATTTGCTTAAGTGCTGCTACTCTTAAAATTCTAAAAAGATATTTATCCGATTGTTGAAGAAGATGCTGTGGTATTCTACCAAGTAACAGTTGCTCAGGTCCCAAATGTAGTACGCACTGGAAAATATCCTCCATAGCTTTACTTATTTCAGCTTAATACTACTGGAACACTGGACAGGAAAAGAATATATGGGTGTGGTTAGCTTCTACCTCCATACATTTTCGCCAACAACTGGATGTTACCTTACAGTATTTTGCTTGTGTAACAGGTGTTACACAAAAAATCGCGATTGGATTTTCCAAGGATATTCTCTCCAAGTTACTGAGCTTGTAGTTTTCCATGTATTATTACATATGTCCTTCTATATTTTTGGTGATACAGTTACACTCAACTCTTTCTCCCAACTAGTAACTGCCTTGATTTCATCTCTACTGGATTCTCCTTCACAAATTCTATAGATCTGACCTAATGCGTTTTTGTATACTCTATTAGATATATTTATGATACAAGCTATTAAAGGGTGTATTTCCTTCAGTTTTATTTAATCATATTTCTTTTATTAAGTAACTTCTCATTTGTAAGTATTTATAAAAGTGAGATTTTGGTAAATTATATGATTTTGGTAGCTTCTCAAAGGTAACTATTCCTTTATCTGTAACTATCTGATTGTATTCAACCAAGCCCTTTTTTTTAAAAAAGTATTGTCATTCAAGGTTGGTTTAAATTTCCTGTCCATTGCAGTTTCTCTCATAAATATCAGATCCTTTTCGTAACCATATTCTTTGGTTTTGTGACTTTTATCCAACTAATTATTGTATTTTTTTATACATGTATTTTCAATTTTTCTGATGTCTTCAATAGACATTTTAGCAGATATGTACATATTCCAGTACGTGCCCATTTGTTGAATTTCCATTTCTTTCCACTTTGCTGTTGAATAGTTACATAACCAATGTGATAGATTTAATTAGGGCGAGATAGTAGTAAAAAATAAATCTTGGTAAAATGTTTTTTTTTTTTTTTTGATAACTTTGATTCTTCCTGATATTGTTAGTGGGATCAGTGTCCATTTTTTTATGAATGCTTAATTTGGCTCTCCAAAGCCCCAAAATTGTATCGATATAGGTTATTAAGGTCTTCACAGATTGTTACCCTTAAGTATTTTAATTTATTTGACAGTATGTAGTATTGGTTGTCCAACTACCATTGCTTCTGATTTACTTATATTTAGTTTGTAGTCAGAAACTATGCTATACTGTTTTACCTCCTTCATAACTACCTCCAATGATTGTGAAATGTTACTTAGGTAAAGAATCAAATCATCCGCATACATTGCTAATTTGTGCTCTTCCTTTCCCAATACCAATCCTCGTATTTTAAAGTTATGTCTTATTCTCTCTGCAAATGGTTCCATTGCCAAGATAAAAATCGGGGGTCTACTTGCCTCGTTCCCCAGAAGAGATTGAAGGGTTTGAAATCATACCATTTACTCATATTAATGCCCTTGGTGTATTATACAACCCAATATTTCACTCACAAACCCTTCCCTCTGAGGCTGCATGTATACAGCCTTAGCTAAATACATCGGATTCCATAGTATGATCACTCTTAGAGATTAAAGATGGCAACGCTGCCTGAAGGGATTGGACAGGGCAATAGAATGACTTGCAAATATAGCAAAAATGCACACCAGTCTGATAATTTGCAGATTGGAGTTGAAAGTGGAAAATCTTCTCAGACACATTCTTCATGAGTAACACAGAATAATTGCTCATGTATGCTGAACAGCACCTTTATGAGTCCCTGTAGAAACATAACTAACTTAATGCAGCCTAGAACTGACTGATTCCATGGCCATCACCTATGTGGACTCTTCAGGCAGAAAGTTATATAGCAATAATCATATAAATCTACTTTACTATCATTCTCTGAGAAGCTATAAAAATCAGAAACTATCACCTCAAGTGACAGTGAAATTAAATGTTTAGATTTATTTTATCTAAGCAGCAATTACAGACAAATTGGTATAATTTTTAGCTTGGCTTTTGGGATGTTGCAAGGTGGTTGTTATGTTGAATGTAGATATCTATGGTGATTCTGGCTTTGTAATAGTTGCACAGGTACCGCAATTAGAGCAACAAATAGTGTCAGCCAGCCCATTCTCATTCATAAAATAGTGCAGTTTTGACATGCTTTTGGCCTAAATTCAAAACGTTAAAAGGCACCTTTTACACATGAAATATCACTGAGTGGCATCCAGTGAGAACCGGGTGGACAGAACCGCTGTGTTATTATACGCTGGCAGACGGTACCTGCTGATTCCACAACATATGTGCACAGGCTAGAGTCACTTGAGAACCTGTGGAGCCTGTCGTGTCTGCATGAAACATGGCAGCACAGAGTCAGGTTGAAACGCTGCAGGTAATGATATAATATAAGGAATGTGAGGGTGTCTATAGGGGTCAGAGGGGTGCTACATGGATCCCACCAACAAACAGACTTTCACGTGGGAGTGCAGTGTTTGCCTCACATCTGAACGTGATGTTTTTTTTTCATACATCTCATCATGTGCCTCCTTCCCCTAATCTTACCCGTAACTTTGTTGGCTAATCCTAGATATCCATCCCACCATGTATGTTTGTTGACATTCATTTATTGGTTGCCACAGGCTTGTGATGTCTTGTACTGTTCTCATTCCCAGGTGGGTAAATACCAATGTTTTTTCACACCCTTTGGCATGTGTTTTGAACATCAAAGGCACCCTTTAATGTCTTTAAGAGAATGTAAACTCATCCCTAGCAAAATTTAACACTGAGAGTAACTTAAGTAGTGAGAAAGTGCGCATAAGTACAATGAAATTGAAATGCAATCCTTAAAGTGCAAGAGGATGTCAAAAAACTTCAAAAAAAGACTATGAAATAAATAAATAGAGACACATTACACACACACACACACACACACACACACACACATTCTCATTCTGCAGGTATTGCACGATCCATATCAGCGTTTAAATTTCGCATTGTTTGGTGCAGTTATGGCTCTAATATAAAAAGTGTTCTTGGATCCGTTTGTCCGTGCTTTCAGTGTCCTGAAGCGTCTGCCTGAGGGCAACAGTTCAAAGAGGGGCCTGTCCAGGGGGAGATGGGTCCCTGAGAATACTCTGCGCTTTCCTGAGACAGTGGGAACTGTACAAATCTTCCAGGGAGGGGAGAGTGCAGCCGGTAATTTTCAGGGCCGTGGTGACAACCCTCTGGAGCACTTTCCTGTCTGCAGCTGTGCAGCTGGAGAACCACACACAGATGCTGTAGGTCATAATACTCTCTATGCAGGACACAAGCAGTTTTTGTGTGAGTTCGTAAGTCCTGAGCACTCACAGCCCGGAGGGGAGCTGGTGCTGAGGCTGAGGTCTGAGGAGATGTGGGGGTCTACCCTCACCCTCTGGGAGCAATCAGACATGATGTTAGAGTCGACCTTGTCCAGTGTATTTGCTCCCCTGGTAGAACACCTAACATGCTGGTGGAATTTCGGGAGCACAGCCTCTAAGTCAGCATGGTTAAAGTCCCCTCTTAACCCGAGCTGTCCCCGACAGCTAATGGTGTCATGTAAATGTCCAAAGACCGAGCTAGCATTAGCATCTGGTGGAATATAGCAGTTACAGCAGTTATCATGACAACAGTGAACTCCCGAGGAAGATATATGGGCCCCATTTAACAGTAACATACTCCAGGTCCGGGGAGCAGTGGCTGCTTACAGTCTTAGTGTTGGTACACCAGCTGTTCTTGACTTACAAGCATAGCCCTTTTCCTCTGCTCTTACCGGAGTCACTAGTCCTGTCATGATGGTGAACTGTACGGCCTGCTAGCTTGATAGTCAGTCAGTCAGTCATTTTCTGTAACTGCTTGTCTCGCTTGTCCTCGTAAGGGCCGCGAGGGGGCTGGAGCCATTCCCAGCAGTCATCGGGTGGAACACCCTGGACAGGTCGCCAGACTATCGCAGGGGCGACACATATAGACAGACAACCATACACACTCACAGTCACACCTAAGGGCAATTAAGAGTCACCAATCAACCTGAGCTGCATGTCTTTGGACTGTGGGAGGAAGCTGGAGAACCCAGAGAGAACCCACGCAGACACGGGGAGAAAATGCAAACTCCGCACACCGACCGAACCCCGTTCCATCCGGGTTTCAAACCAGGGACCGTCTTGCTGTGAGGCAACAGTGCTAACCACGACGCC
Organism: Plectropomus leopardus; assembly: GCF_026936395.1. Classification (NCBI taxonomy): domain Eukaryota; kingdom Metazoa; phylum Chordata; class Actinopteri; order Perciformes; family Serranidae; genus Plectropomus; species Plectropomus leopardus. The sequence goes on along the minus strand of NC_142194.1, from coordinate 30,029,855 downwards.
ACCGTGCTACCTGCTAGCTTGATAGTTGTGTAGGAAATGGATGAATGAAGCCAGGCCTCTGTGAAGAGCAGAATGAAGCTGTCCTTCACCATGATGTTTGTTGCAACCTGTAGTTTCAGTTCATCCATCTTGTTAGCGAGGGATCTCAGGTCTCTGTCTCTGGTTAGCGAGAAGGTCTCTCTCTCTTTGATTAGCGAGAAAGACACTGGGAAGTGGCGGTTGGTGTGGCTGCCTCCATAGCCTCACCAGCACGCCAGCTCTGCAGCCTCGGTTTTGCCTCCTCTCCCTGCGTTGCCTACGTCACCTTCCCGTGGGGATGGTAATCCACGGGGCGATGCTGTGGGAGCCGAGAAACTCAGCTGTAACATCTCACTCGCTATGTATCCCTATTTCTAGGAGACTGTGCCGGCTGTAGATGTTGTTTGCCCAGCAGGATGTTGTCAGGATGAGTAACAACACACACACAAACAGCCAATTAAGGCACCGAAAAGGAGAGCACTGAAATGTGTCTATGTGTGCCGCCATCATGTAATGTGTGGTGAATGGGACAAACAAGACTGGACTTTCATCTAGGAGATCACAGTTTATGTCCCATGTGAAACAAAAGTCAATGTTATTGTAATGTTATGTAATTTTGGTATGGTCATCACTTGGCAGATGTAGACACATCAAATATGTAATGTTATGTAACAAACATACTCATTAAAAAAAAATTATGATCTTTTTTTTCTAAACCTAGCCAAGTAAAACCTCAGTACGTTTATCAGATGTTGAGGGGAGAGAATGAGGACAGGTGGGGCTAACAGGGATAGTTGATGGATCAGCAGTGGTTTACAGCATAGTGCTGTAAAAATAAACAGTAATTGCACTGAAGCAGAGCTGATGCAGCACCCAAAAAAAAAATCCTTGGTACTGAGTCAGTATGCTTTAATGGCATGAGATTATCCATTTTTCAGGGATTTCAAACAACAGAGATTGATGAGAAGTAGATCCAAAACTCACAGTGACACTGAGCAAAGTGTGGACTGTGACTGGAGTTACCTGCACTGAAGGCAACGAACTCTCCTCAGAGACAATTCAGTAATATCTGTGTCAGTCAGCCATGGATCACCAGATATCAAACACATTTGATTTGAACTCTAGAAGAAACATAATAAAACGCATTTTTATATTTAAGATTTAACCAAATGTCAGTTTGAATTACTATTCAATGACATTAGATTCCAGCCCAGTCTCTTAAAGAAAATGTTGGCATTGTATGTATCTGCAAAGTATGGATATGTTTCATTTGTAAATTTCATACATATCATATTAACATTTCTAAATATGGCTGAAAGGTGAGTGAGCACAACTTAAGCTTGATTACCTGATTAAGTGCAAAACATTTTGGAAATGTGTGAGGCACAGCATCGCATTTAAAATAATTTAGTAAAGGGTTCTTTTAATGGGGACAGTGGTCTAAATGCACATGTAAAAGTTAGGTGGCAGATAAGAGATGTCATGGTGGATCAGTGGTCATGTGCTCACACCTCTTCCCCTTTGACACCCACCCTTTCCTATCTGAAACCTAGAATCACACATGCTCCACACCCCCTCAAGTTAAACAACACACACCTTCTTCCTCACTAGCATTCCAACTAAGTGTTTGCCACAGTTCACCCAGCAGGTGTTTACGAACCACAGACTTGCAAATTCTCGTGGTGGGGTAAGATGAATGGTTGCAGTGCCTAGACGTATCTCAGCACCACCTTTACTAAATCACATGTAGCAAATGTTAATGAGAGTCCCCAAATGCCAGCGCACAAGGTAGAAAGACCTGTTAAACACACAGTCACTGATGAATAACAGCAAATGCTGCTACGAAACTATCACCGACACTAACAAAAAGATAGAGGCACTGGGGAAGAAAAGAGACAGGAAAGAAAGAAAGAAAGAAAGAAAGAAAGAAAGAAAGAAAGAAAGAAAGAAAGAGACCTCTGCATATACATAAGGAAATATGCTGGATACGAGTAGAGCAAGACATAGCACTATATAAGGACAGGAAAAGAAATGGCAAAAACAACTAAGTAAAATGTGGAAATCAGAAGAGCAAGGAGATTGAGCATGGAGTGTGTGCATCATGTATTGAAGATAGAAAGCCAAATAAAAAACAGAGAAAAAGCAGAGGGAGATTGCTGATGGGAAGGATGTAAAAATGAAAAATGACTAACTGTAAAGCCTCAAAAACAAAAGACAATGCAGAAAAAACTAACTACTGCCACAAACAACACAACCATGCATAAATAATCACAAAGAGCACAATGCTTTACTCACAACTTATATTGATTTAAGAAAATGTAAGAAGGATGTAAAGCTGCATCATAAAAGTACATCATGTCATATGCAAAATCCCTCCTGCACTGGGATGAAGAGAGAGGGTCATTTGCTGTTTGTTCAGGGATGGATTGTTATGATGCTATAGCAGGGGCATCACTTTTTGGTTTGTGGTTTAAAGGGAGGAAACACTATGAAATATCCTGATAGGCGAATGGTTTGTGATGGGGAAGCATAAGGCCTTTTAATGAGGAGAGTCGAGCTGAGAGGATTTCAGCTGTTAATGTTGGAAACCCAGCATCCTCACCAGCAGTAATACTGTAGATTTAATCTTGTTTAATTGGGAGCTTCTTCACACAGAGTAATGGGCCTTTTTATTTTCAAATGTATACATGCTGCTAGCTACTCATTCCCATCTGACTCTTTTTTTTCTCTCCTCTGAATATTTTACAGACACCATGATGCGTCTGTATACTTTGTGGATCATTCTGCATAACCACAATCATTTCTTGATTACCCATAATTTGCACAAAGATGTCAAGTATATACACAACAAAACAACCTGACTGGATTCCACCAGTTTTCAGGCGGCACTCCTCACACCATGGTGTAAATGACTCCTCTTGTTGATCTAGGTTTATCCATGTGGTTTACCAGATGGCAAATGAGGCTCAACTGCAGGGTCACAATGAGGGATCAGGGGCTTGTCCCCTACTTAAGTGACATTTGATGGGATGGGGTGTGGTTAGAACCTTGGGTTGTGCCTTTCCATAGTGAGGGCATAAAAAAGAGGAGTATTAATAAAGATATCATTAAGCTGGAAGTCTACATGGCAAGTTCTGCACTCTAACCAAGCAAACCAATATGTGCGGCCAGAAATTAAAATCTAGTTAAAAGGAAGGATGACAGAAGAAAAACAGAATATTTCCTTTATGAACATTGGACTGTATGTGGTATTTACAGCCAGGACATACTGCAATGCAAAAAGACTGTAAAATAAAAGTAGCACATTTAATGTGGAAAACACTTCTTTTACTTGTCCCATTGGATAGCAATCAATGTGTAAATTAGTTCTTGGATACTTGTTAGCTCTCTGGATTTACTGTTGTAATTAATAGCTTGGCTGTGGCTCAGAGGTAAAGCAGGTCGTCCTCTTAACAGAAGGTCAGCGGTCCGATCCCCGGATCCACTAGGCAACATGTCGAAGTATCCTCGGGCAAGATAGTGAATGCCAAATTGCTCCCAATACTGCGTCATCAGAGTCTGAGCGAGCCAGTGAGTCAGAGTCAGTGCTCGGCCGCACCTAAATAATCACTACTATACGCATGCTCTATGGGCCAGTAGATTCGGGTATTTCACACTTTTCTAAACCCAGCAAATTAGCTTTCTCTGCTTCATGCGCCACTGAGCAGCTCTCATAAGAATGAACGAGGCCCCACCACCATGGCTGTATTTAGATTTATAATAGATCCATGACTCACCTCTTACAGAATTTGTACACATTTGGCGCAAGAAGATGAACTTTGAACCCTGTAAATAATAATAAACATCTCCTTGGACAAAAGTGCCTTCAGTCACACACGTTGCATCGTGATTTGTTTAATTACAATATGGGCCGATTTAACCGTGGGAGCACAGACGCAGCCAGGAGCAATGGAGAGGGACACCATTATGGGAGGCAAAAGAATGTAAGGTATATCTTTGTTAAATATAATTTGGGAGAATTTCATAAAATTTGGATTGGATTTGCATTTGTTCTGATACTTCCTGGAGAGAATGATCCGAATATTTGGCAGATAGTGAAGCTAGCTAGCCAGTAAGCCAATACCTACAACTATGAACTTGTTAACTTTAGCTAACGTTGTTAGCTAATGCTAGCTTAGAGTATCCCCTGAATCCCCCCCAAAACCACCTGAATTCCACGAGGAAGCAAACAACCTCTTTTTTTTTTTGCATTCAGTACAGATGTGTGAGTTTTGTGTGTTTTTTGCCTGTTTTAAAATGGTATATTTATCCATTTCTGCATGCAGTGGGCCCTTAACAGGATTTACTCAAATTCGGTATAAATGAGAAGCAAAATTGTACCATGTGTCATTAGCTTAACCCTCTTGTTAGCCCTTTTACTGTGATGAGGCTACTAGGACCATGTTTTCAAACTTAAAACTAACAGTTATAAACTATAGACACTACAGAACTACAGAAACTACAGAAAGTAAGAAAGTCTATCTCTCTAATGTATATGATTAATAAGCAGGACTTTCTGAAAACATTGATTTGCAGGCATTTTGTTCACAAATCTGAAATCACCTGAAATTGTGTATGTAAGATTAAGTGAGAGAATTGCACAGCTCTGATTTAAAGCAAGGACAGGAGTTAGCAAATAGGTCTTAAATTGCACTCATAATGGACTTAACGAATCGTTACTTCTTGAAACCTGCCACTTGATTGTTAACTTTATAATTTAAAAACTGAATTAAAACTAAAATAAAAAAAGAAAATTTAAGACAAGGCAAGGCTAGTTATCAAAAACAAAATAAGAACAAAAATTGGCCAAAATATGTTAAAATGTAAAAAAAAAAAAAGCTTTATTTCTATTTAACAACATAACAATCTGAAAAATAAATCTCACATAATATAAAACTCCTCTTCACACCTTCTGTTCTTCTACCCTATTCCGTTTAGTTTATTGATTTAAAAATATATATATATTGCATATTAAGTAAGGTTTTGATATTTTTGCCTGTATTTGTTTAAATAAAATGTTCATTATTTTCCTCTTTCTTTATTTTAGAAAATGGTTACGCAGCAGAAAAATTTAAGGTCTGTGATATATTGAACAAAGATGATAAACCCATTGCTTGCTTCAGAGGTTTGAAGCCTGGAGAAGAAGAATTGGTAAGATGGTGTGACAACAAGTTCTACTGTGCTACAGTGAACTACAATGGAACAGCTGACAAGACAGTAAATGCCAAGAAGGACCAAAGAAGGGCATGAAAAAAAGAGGTGCAGCTGCTCAGAGATTTTATAACCTTCCATCCCAAGCAGTTCAGACCACATCTGCACAACAGTACCCAAAGCTTGTGGGCCACAGTCCCATCCAGCCTCCACCTACCCAGCTAAAGTACCACTCTCTGACTGCCGCTCCACAGTACCAACCACGAACCAGAGAGTCTCCTCCACCTGCCCAGCCACAGAACTGACCTCCATCTACCGAGTCATCTCTCACTGCCCAGCCACAGCAGCGGCCTCCACCGACTGAGTCTTCTTCACCTTCTGAGTCATCTCCCCCTGCCTAGCTGCAGTACCAGACTCTGACTGCCTGGCCACAGTACCAGTTTGGCAAAAATACTGAAGGAGAACTGCAAATTTCAGGATGTGCTGTGTATTATTAGTGAATATATTTCCTCTCTGTGTCGCAAATTCATGCCATTTAAGGATTTTATTGTTCATTAAAAGCTAGAACTTGTTTTCTCTCTAATGTAGGGCCACATTAGACAATAGTGTTAAATTTGAAAATTACATTGTAATTATCATTATCAACTTTAAAGCTCTAAATTTTGTTACAGTTACTTAAAAAATGGGAATATTTTGATGGTTAAACTAAATATTAAAAAGCCTTAGATAAATTTGTGAAAAATGTTATGTTCATCATGAAATTTCTGGATTTTTAAATATATCCCTTTTCTTGACTGTTTGAATATTGCTGCTTTTGTTAAGTAATTCATCCTTCTTGTCACAGGTGGTGAACAACTTTAGGTCTTAAAGAGCTTTGTGGACCATGATCATGGCGACATTTGGGCCACAAAAAGCAGATCTGGGAAGCAAGAGCTGTATCCAGAGAGCAGCCTCTTCCTGTCCCTTACCTGCCTGGCTGCAATCCATGCAGAGGCAAAGAAGGACTGGCTTCGCCTATTTCATCTTCTTTTTGATGAATTCTTTAACGCAGAGGAGGGCCAAAATGCAGTGGCATGTGGGAAACATGGAAAGGTGCCAGATGGGAAGAAAGTCCTGGATAGGTCCAAAGTCAGTGGGATGGGAAGTACATCGCTAACTTGTTTTTGTTTTTTTAATTATGTTTATTACCCCATGGGGTTTTTCATCTTTTGTTTTACATTTTATTACAGATTATTTCCCATGCACACAGGTGGAGGAATGGTCAGAACTAACAAATAAAAGTTATTTATACATAAGCAGGAAGGGACCACAGACCACAGAAAATGTAATATATATATATATGCTACACATATTTGTGTAGCATATATATTTTTTTTTTAATTCAGATGTAGCCTAAAATGTTTTCAAACACAAACAATAGCAAATAGGGCAGTTGGCTGTTTGGTGAACACAGCAGGTACACTTTACAACAAACCAACAGTATACGCTTATGTATTTTATGCATTATTGTATGTCTGGATATATATATATATGTGTGTGTGTGTGTGTGTGTGTGTGTGTGTGTGTGGGTGTGTGCGTGCGTTGACAGTACACTGACTTTTCCCCCAGGATCACTTTAGTCATTAGGGCTAACTGCTGTCACTGTAAGCAATTTATAAGTGTACTGTCTTTTTCTTCTTGTAGCTTATGTCATGCGATGTTGTTCACTGGATGGATGGATTCTGATTGAGAAAAACAAAGTCAAGAAAGCTTTCATAAACAAATGCCGCATTAGGGCCACAAAGACTCTGAAGTTGAAAGTGGCATACAGGGGTAATGGACACATGTTGAGATGACCAGGGTCAAGAAAACCCTTACATACAAATACTGCAGGAGGACCACAAAGACTGTAAGTTATTAAGTGTTGTGCACTGTTGTACACACTGTTACACTGTTCTAAAAACAGTCTTCTGGGAAGAGACATATTTATAGTTGAGATTCTCTAAATGGTTACTACCTTGGAGTAACTTTTGCTGTCTTTCAAATGCTGCCATGTTATTATAGCTACCTCAGTTATGATTAGTCAGTTTGTTAAACGTTAATTTGGTGAAGCTGCTAATGGACGCATAGTAAGTTTGTGTGTCAGTGAGATATGGAGACTTGTTTTTCGGCACTGCACTTTAGTAACAAGCTAATTTTCCATTGGTCATTTTTTTTTCTTTTTATTACCTGCTACAAGTGAAAACACATTTTACATTTCAAATTGTCATTTGACAAGAAATTACATTACAAAAATTACATTTTTGAGTTTTTGTGGTTTATTACAGGAAACAAGGACTACCTGTTAAGTACAGATTTTCTGAACATTGGCTGGGCTGGATCAATCCTCGTCTCACTATCATTGCTGTACCAAAATCATTGCTATTTTGTTTAAAATGAATGCGCTTTATAAAGCATAACTGTACATTGTTGCCATATAAATAAAGGGCATACTTGTTCTAACATTAGGAAGTTTTCCTTGATTTGTAAAACAAATGTGTGTGTGTGTGTGTGTGTGTGTGTGTGTGTACTGATCCATTGTAGCTCCTGTATTGCTCATTACATTCTCTACAGGAGCCATTAAAAGCACCAAAGTGAGTTTAGCCAGTTGTCTCTTTTAGGTCTAAAATATGACTCCTGTTAATCATTCTTTTTGTGGTGATTTGTGTGTTTTGGAGTGTTTGTGTGGTTTTTTTTTCTTCTGTGTTTCAGGGACTGGGTGTTGCATCCAGGTGCGGGAGCTCAGGGCACACTATCCTCACCTGCTCCTGATCAGTAATCACCTCCCTCATGGCATTTAAGCTCCTGCTTCACTCGACATCGGCACCAGATTTTTTCCACTACTCTCGTGGTGAATCAGTCATCTCTCTCACCACCCTCTCGGATCCTCACCATTCCTCCGCTTCACCAGCCTCACCATCGCCTCCTGCCTCACCAGCCCCCACCACCTTGGAAATCACTGGCTCCCTTCCCCCGACACCCATTCCTCCCTTCCCAGCCTCAACTCCATTAAAATTCAGTTCATTGTTCACCTAACTCGCTCTGTGCTTGCTCTTGGGTCCACCTCACGCTCACGGTTCCTCAGAACGATAACACTTTCTCAGCTATTTCTCCCAGTGAATTTTAGGCGAAACATAAAAGAAACAATCCAGACAGAGTAGAAACTCAATGAGCCTGAAATGAGAATCACAAATTTGGCTCATGAGCAGTAGAAGAGCAAGCTTTGAGCAACTAAATTTTCCTCTGGGACCAAGCTGGACAAAAATTGGCAAGGTGTCTCTTTAAGTTTTAAAGTTGCCTGCTGAGAATGAAGAAAGCCCACAGAAAGGTGTCAGAGAGACAGGATTGAGAAAACAGCCTTGCCTTAAAACAAAACAGAGGAAATAGATGAATACATGTCAAGGCTCATCAGGATCCAAAACATTGCACTACGGTTTGTAATGCTCACAGACAGGATTTTACAACTCTGGAAAGTTACAACAGCAGCAACTATTTCATGTTTTGTCACTATTATCTTGTTGTAAGCATTAGAAATACAGCAATCACATTTCACAGTAGGTGACAGACATATGTTTTTCCACACAAGACCTTAGAACTCTTCTAATGGGACAGGAATGTTTTTTATTCTGTACACAAGCCGTGAAATGGCTTTTACTTAATTAACACAACTGCAGTGTGAAGTATTTTTAGCCTGTTGTCTATTATTTTCCACTTACAGGCTTATAACATGATTGTGTTTCAGGAACATGGCAATTCAGTGGATCCAGTTCAGACACTGATGGAGGACTGCTGCAGCTGCTGCTGTGCTGCTGACATGCTGCTCTTTCATTGCATGGTGGGTTTGACAAGGTGTCAGCCTTTTAAAAACACACTTCAGGAACAACTCTTTAAAATAGATGTCATGGGTAGAGATATGCTTGCTTTTTAACCAAGTGTTTTCAGGTAGACAACCGGCTGCATTGTGAACGTAATTGTTGACATATGTGCCTATGTATCATGCAGGTTATTGGCGAATTCCACTAAAAGGCACACCAGAGACCCAAGACCACGTGGATCTTCTGGATTAGCATGATGTCGACAATAAACATTGCAATCCTTAAGGAGGTTACCATACTGAAGGATTGCAATGTTTACCATACTGTTAATTCTGAGATCACAAAGGAAAAAGCAACAACAGCTATTGCAAATTGTATGTAATGCCCTTTAATCAAGTATGTCATGATAAGGTGGTGGTGGGCTTGTATGGAATAATGCTCCCACCATTCATGTTTGGATTTCATAAGCGTAGCTTTCATTTCTGAGGACATACACAACCAATGCCCCAAACAACAAAGGATACACAAGGTAGCCATGATGCACGCCAAGCATGCAGTTCAAAGCAGGTGAATCGCTGGTCTCAGAATGAGTTTGCAGCTGTGTGGTTCATTTATCATCACAAATTTATCTGCAGTGGTCTAAGTGCTTTATGTTGATGCCTGTGTGAATAAAACTATACTGGAAATGGCATTTTTGAGTCTAACACAGTTAAAATTACTGTTTGGCTTAACCCTTTGAAACCTGAGCAACTTGGCTTGGTTTCTTTCAGAATCACAGGATGAAGTTACAAGTTATGAGTTTTAAGAAAATTACATGAATTCAGTAAAAATAAATGATTAAACAAACAAAGAAATATGTATCTCTTGTACTTACTTGGATAATTAATGCTACCATGCAAATAGAGATATCAGTAAATACCATCAAAACACCCTTGTTTGGTGGTTTCTGCGAGGAGTTAAAAAAGCATTCGGGAAAGGAAAAGATTGTGTGCACTGGACTTTCTCTTTCTGAGATCTTTTCCTGTGGCTGATTTTTACAGTCCCAAATATCTCCATCTTTATGGCCTTACTTTTTGTGGACCCACAGTATGCAGAATGGCCATTTCAGCTCTTGCCCCCATTTATTGTACCAGGTCCACATAAAAGCTTGATTGTAGCCATATACTGCAGTATGCTTGGCTGTGTGTTATGGCCACTGATCTTTATGTCTCCGCACAGGGGGAAGACCCCAACCTCAGCAAAATATCAGTTCCATAGGCATTCATGCTTGTGGTGTGTGCATGTGTGTGTGTGTGTGCGTGTGATGGAATAACACCACCGCCACTTCCACCACCACCACCACCACCACCACCAGTCCATCTACATACATTCTCCCAGGGCGTGCATACAATAGGAACCTTTAAATGAGGTATGCATATATGGATGAAGCCTCTCCCGTGTCATACGCAAGGCCCTGTGTGTGTTTTCCTGGCTGCATGTGTTTTATTTTACCTTTGACATGCCTGGTGGTGTTAATTGGATAATTGAAAGTGATATGGAGAAAAAGAATGAAAGAGAAGGTGGGGATATGAAGAAGGAGCAGGATGTGGAGAGAGGGTGAAGTTGAAGGCGTCAGAAACAATTAACCTCTAGAATAATAATTCAGGGGTCAGATGTGCTGTAAACACTTAAAATGGAAAAAAAAAGCAGAGGAAAAGAATGGGTCAGCAGTGAGGTGAATGAGTGTAACATGATAATGTAATGAGTCCCACTGTGGGTATGTGAAACAAAGCACGTGCTGCATTAGTTTGCTTGGGAAAGTGTGTGTGTGTGTGTGTGTGTTGTGTGCATGGACCTGTGGATATCTATTGTATTTGACTACACTATTCTCTCTTTGTAAACATCTGAATGCCTCTATGTCCAATGGATGAGCGGTAAGCTGCCATCTCTCGGAAGGTGAACTCTATTTCACGGGTTAGTGCTACAGCGAACAACAACAGCATCTAGCCTTTTGGCTCCATAAAGCACAGCGCTGCTCACTCTCCATCTCACAAATACTGTTTGTCCATTTTCAGTTCCATCTCAGTGGCGCTATCTCTGGCAAAGCCACCACTGCAAGCCAGGTGAGGTTTTTCTGGGATTATGACCAGAGCACCACTGCTCCCCCCTGAAGGCCAGTACCTACTTTAACTCTCTGGACCTTCCAATACCCTAAAGACATGAGCAGAGGAAGAAGGACACAGGAAAAGGTTGCAAAAAACCCCAAAACAAAACACTAAAACTAAGATTTAGGGGGATATATTGACAAAATGAAAATATGATACAATAAGTATATTTTCTTTAGATTCTAAGAACCTGAAAACAAGAATAGTTGTGTTCTCATTAGCTTATAATGAGCTGTTTAAATAGGGAGCAGATCCTCGATTATGGAGAGCAGCATGTTGCACCACCATGTTTCTACAGTAGCCCAAAATGGACAAACCAAACACTGGCTCTAGATACGGCCATTTGTGTTTTTGTCTCGGCTACTGTAGTAAGAAGCCCAACTGCAGTGTGCAGCTACTTTATTTGGTGTTAATATCTGTTTAAAACACCTGGTTTGTTTGTTTTTGAGATGAAGAGACCTCTGTGGATTATTCGGCTCACATTAAAAACCTCTTGAACAATCAACACTGAGGGAATTCTAGCTGGAATAAGTTTGCTAAGTATGCATATAGGCTAAATTTCTGTTAAATTCATAGATTATTCTGTTAATTCACTTTTTATAAACTCAATGTTTTTCCAAATATAAATCTGCACAGGCGAACGCCACAGGTTTACACTCAATAACAAACATTCATGTTTCTAAAAATCAGGTGCGAGGAAAATGTAAAGCATAACTCACTTAACACTGACTTAACTCATTCCACTGGTCTGTTGTAGAAAGCACTGGGCTTTGGAGGAAGATATTCAGTCCATAGAGGCCAAAATACACACACACACACACACACACACACACACACACACACACACACTCCTTTGTTTCTTTCACACTACTTCCAGGAGTACTAAAACTGCTGAGCTGAGAATAATTTAAACTAGCATTTTCAGCTTGTGTCAGTGGTGGAGGGAAACAATGCAAGACTAATGGGTGGGTGGTAGAATGTGTGTGTACGTCTGTGCGTGTAAGAATGCATGCATTTTTGTGTGCTTGTGTATTTGAGTGCACAAGAGTCTTCCAGCAGTTGTTACCTTAATGCTAACTCAGGCTAATGTATTCAGCATATCTAGGAATAATGCACCTACAGAGGGGCTCAAAGAACTTCTGCTAACTCAGGCTAAGGTGCTAGCTCACGAGCATATGGCAGGCCATAAAGGGAGATCGCTGTTCAGTGGACGTAAAGCATACAGACACAAATCCCCAAAAGAAAAGCCACTTGACAACTCCCCTATGTCCAAGCACTCCAGCCACTGTATCACTTTAATCATCCGGATTAATCATCCTCATCACCGAGATGGGCCTCTGTGTCCAGTAATGAGACACAGACTTGGGAAGGAGGGATATAGCCTGAGACTGGCTTTGTTCTGTACTTTACTACAGTAGGTTATTATGGATGAATATTTGCAGTCATGATAAATAACTTTTAGTGAAAGAATTTATGCATTAGTGTAAGATCTTACTTATATTTAATTTCTTTGGCTTTGCGAATGGAATACCCTGACTCATTACATTTTTATAAATGTTTTGTTTCATGATGGTGCCCCCATTCAGAATGCTATTGATGTCCGTCTACACTGACAGAGAAATTCTTTGTATACAGCAAATTGAATTATTTCAAACTGTATTTGCATAGAGCTGCAACATCACTATTCTATAGTCCGACAGTGACACTGACTAACAGCCAGGGACAGACTGGGAATGAAAAATGATCCCAGACTTTTTGACCATGCTGCAGAAAGGTGATTGCTGAGCTAATAAAGTAATAAAAATTAGTCCAGTTTGTACTAAACTGAATGAAACAATTCAAAGTAGCAGACTGAACTCACTACGTCTACATGATGTTGCAGTCAAATGACTGTGTTAATCTGACTAAAGTGGACTTTTAAAATACATGTAAACATGGCATAATATGACTGAAATCATATTAGGTCCAATGTATACACACTGAAACTGATGTTGCAGGGCTGATGTTGCTGATGTCAGGGTTGGCTGTGACTAAGGATGTGAAGTCTATCTATCACAAGGTTGATAGTTTGATCTCCAGCACTTTGCAGTCTACTTGTGGAAGTGTCCTTGGGCAAAATGCTGAAGATACTGATACTGAACCGCCATAACCCTAATACAAGTGCAGCGTTTGTACATCTAATTTGCTAGCTGAAAAAACAGACAAATAGAGTCCTTCCCTATATTTATTTATTTGTTTTGGTAAATTCTTTAATTTAGCCTTTTAACACCTGGATTGACATCAGTTTTCTTGTGCTGCATTCAGACACTAGCATGAAAACCTCTGAAACCTAGGACAATTGGTTATATTTCTTTTATAAACACAGGAAAATACATAATAAATGCTCATTTTTTTCTTGATTAGTTCCCCATGGCCCTCTCCAAATGTTTTTAAAAGAAATCAAAGGGTTAGATTTCAAAGGGTTAGATTTTTCAGTGGTTATTTTCACAACACAATTTGTGGATTACCTTCACTTAAAATTTTCAGTTGTGTGGGTTTTAATGGTTTTTTTTCAATTTCAATTTTCTGGCATTATCACATATTAGTAGCTCCAGTGTCAGCCTAAAACAAACAGAGCTTGGCACAAAAGACACACATTTATGCATGTACATAGTGATAAATAACTATGGACCATTTACAGTTGGTTGAGAGAGAGAAAGAGAGAGAGAGAGAGGAATGAGTAGAGTAGAATGAGAGTAGCAGCTCCTGTCTTTGTGTGTAAATGTGTGTGTGTGTGAGTTGGTTGGGAAATGTGAAGTGAGACGGACACAAAGCAACAGAGAACAAATAACTCATTACGTGGTCATGCTCGACCCTCAGGGGCAGCAATGTGTGTGTGTGCTTTCCTTTTGTGTGAGTGTGAGTGTGTGTGTGTGTGTGTGTGTGTGTGTGCGTGCGTGTGCGTGTGTGTGCAAGTTTGTGTGAGAGAAGATGGAGAGAGGGCTCTCTTTGTGTGACACGATTGGTACGCATAAAAAGCCCCATTCTGCTGACAGTCGCAGAATGGCAATATACACATATATACACATACACTTTCACTGCCCTCCTCCTCCCCTCTCTTGTCCTGCTGCCGTCACTTTATTGATTCTTAATGACACCAGAGTCACTGTCATGGATCTGCTGTGACCACTCTGCTGGCACTGTTTCATTATATCTGGAGAGAAGGAGGCACAGAGACGGAGACAAAGGAGATGTGTGTGATCCTGTGTGTGTGTGTGTGTGTGTGTGTGTGTGTGTGTGTGTGTGTGTGTGTGTGTGTGTGTGTGTTGTTGTCTGTAGAAAAACAGAAACCCCCATAAGCTCCCTAATTGTCAAATCTCACCACCCCAATTAATAACACTAAAATATAAAGTAATTTAGGATGGCATAACCTCCTGAAACTACGGACCACTCTCCAGCATTTTGTGGGTAAAAAATCTGTTTACTGTTCACTGATGACTGAATTCATCTCTCGTCCCCTAACAGAGAGCTCTCATTGCTAAATTGTTCACACATCAACAGACTTTTAGCTAAATGATTAATGTAATTTGGTTTATCATAATTACTTTCTCCACTCTGGCCAAATGAGCAACAGGGTAAGTCTGTTAGCTCACCCAGCACCCAGACTCATTACAGAGAGAGGTTTGACTGCTGCTGGACAATAAATCCACACGGCAGACATGCTGCTGTAAATACTGGAGGGATAGACTGATATATGGGGCCAATGTTGGGCTTTTACCCCAGCAGTGATTTGGTTCAGTCAGCAGTCAAGGTTTCAGTCTCATGTTCTGTTCTGTTCACATTCTGCAAATGTGGAAAGATCTTTCAAAAACAAAAGAAAATAGAAATTGATGTGCACTTATTTTCATCTATTGAATATTGATAAAACAGGTGGCCGCTTATTACATAATCAGTGTAATGCTGGTGATTCTTTTCTAAGCCATTTGTGCTTTTCAACTGGAATGGAAGTTATATTAAAATTTGGAAACTGGAATTGCCTCCACGCAGTTGTATGCCTCTGTCTAAGTTGCACTTAGAGTTTACATCCATGTCTGTGAAAATGCATGCTTCACACATATCTGTCCGCCCAGCAGAACAGAGGATTTATGAAATCGGCACAGTTCAGGTGGGCACCTGAGATTAGTGTCATTTATGATTGTCATAATGTAACAGTTGACCTTTGACCTCCTGGATATAACATGTCAGAACTTCATCATGAATTGAACATATTAAAAATTGAGTTATGGCGAAAAACATGTTGCATGAGGCACCTCACCTAGATTTTCAACCTTCAACCATCAGAATCTTGTAGGTTCATTCTTGAGTGCAAAGTGGACAATTGAGTCATATTTGAGGAAAGTCCCTCAAGGCTATCTTCAGATATTGTGTTCACAATAATGCAATGTATGCAATGTAACCATGACCTTTGACCACCAAAATGTAATCAGTTCATCCTGTTGTCCACTTGAAAGTTTGTGCCAAATTTGAAGAAATTTCCTAATGGTGTTCTCGAGATATGTCTTTTACAAGAATGACGAGATTTCAAAGTCACCAGGGCCTTGACCTCTGACCACCAAAATCTAATCAGTGCATCCTTGAATCAAATGTCTGCAAAATTTGAAGAAATTCCCTCAAAGTGTTCTCAAGATATCTCGTTCTCAGCACTGAGATAGCTGCTTAGATAGAAAACCCTAAACAGCACTCAAAACTACAACCTTGATTCCAAAGCAGTTAAGGTGCTATATTACACATAAATACACACAGAATGCAATGATTTGCCATGCTTTTCAATGACCTATTTTCAATCGAATTTAGTACAAAGGCAAAATATTTAATCTTCCAACTAATAAACTTCATAATATTTTTTAAAATATATACTAATTCTGAATTTGATGCCTGCCACAGGTTCAAAAAAAGTTGAGACTGGGACATGTTTACACCTGTGGTATATCAATCTTTCTTTTAACATCATACCAAACACCAGTTTTCTGATTTGTCTGTGCCCAGTGATTTTTGAACAATGAACTGGCTCCTGCTCCTAACCCTGATCTGTAAGATTTTACCGGAAGGAATACTGACTCTATTGGTCTACTATGATTTGGTACTTGACACATTCAGACCTTCACTTGAAAAACTTGTTGATTATAGTCTGACCTTTCAAATTCCTCCTTTACAGATCACAAGTAGTTAGACTTTGCTACAAGTACTTGCAAATGCCCATAACTAAGATGGTCCCTCTTGCTGTGACAGATGTGCTTCATGCTGCCAGATCAGACTCTGTGGAGTGTGATTTATGTCATATATTGGGATATGGATAAGGAGTGGGGGGTTGTTTGATATATGCCACTGGATTAGTATAAAATGGTATAATCAGGACCCTTGGTGAGACATAAGTTTAAGAATTGAATTGAGAAATTACTGTAGAAGTTGATACCAACACACCACCTACAAGTCAACCTCAACAACACTGAGTTGTGCTCCAAAGAAGAGAGAGGGACAGGTCATCAAGACATGTCCATCACCACACAACACCATGGTGGTGCCAACTCAGATGGTAAGAAAGCTGGGAGTAGGGATGGGGATTGTACATTTTTACTGCCATTACTGAGACTTCTTAACGATCCTAGTCTTTATGATATTTTATGATACCTTTCTATTATTTGGTGGAAAGATGAGGCGACAGTACGTTTTTAACAGAACTGCAAAGAAAATCCTCACTCAGAGAACTGTATAATTTTACTTTCTTGCCAAAAATTACATTTTGTTTTTCTGGATTGTACATTTGAACACATCATGATGACATTATATTTACCTTTGCCAAATAGTCATTTTCCTGAACCAACCTTGAACCCATCAAAATGAAATTTTATGCAACCTCATTTAGCTTGTTAATGTTATAACTGACATTTTAAACATCTTATGCTTGCAAAAGACCGTTCCCACCTGCCTCAAGAAAGCCATCATCGTCCCTGTACCTAAAAAGTCTGCTATGTCTAGTCTTAATGATTACCACCCTGTGGCTCTTACCCACATCCTGATGATGGTTCTTCAGCCAGGGGCGGATCTAGAAAAATATTTATGGGGTGGCAAGAGGGGGGCAGGCATTTTTGAGGGGTGGCAACATATGACAGATGTGTATATACTGAATTTAATAGTTTGATGAGAAATAGTATGTACACACTTAATACGGGCGTGGGCTGACATTTACAAACTCATACAGACAAACTTAATCTCATTTGAAGTTTAATGTGAAACAGTTCATATAGTACAGCACTTATTAGGAGATAGAAGTATGGTAACACTACTGTAGGTGGGGCATTATTGCAGGAAAGGCATTAAAGGAAGCAAACAGTTTTTGACTGTGTCAGAGTGGCAGTGTTGCAGGCAGCATTTGTACAAGAAGAAACTATTCAGAGAAAAAACTTAACCATGAAGATCTACGGACTGAGCTGTCCTAAGGTGAGCATTAATACACTGTGTGGAAATAAATGTGTCCCAGCACTCAAACAAGGTACTGGACATCACTTTTATTCTTTACTGAGAACACACATCCTCTCCATTTCTCCCTCTGTAGCTTGAACATTTTTCTTTGTGTTTACTGATTATCTTGATGTTGTATTTACTTCACTGACAGTTTTCCAATGTATATACAAAAGAAGAGACATTAAAAAACAACAAAAACAACACTGCTTCCTGTTCAGCAGGATTTACACCATTTACACCAGTGTCACATTTTAAACTTTTTTTCCTCACACTAGGTTTCATTAAAGGTGATATCAGATTTTCACAGTTGCCAAAACAAAGAAATAAACACAGAAAAAAAGAAAAAAGTTGAGTTCATCATTTTAACACCTTTGAAAAGGCTCACCAGTGAGCATAGCATGAAGTTGGCATGCCTATATCAGCTGAATGCGGTGATTTCCATGTTGCTCAGCAAAACGCTTCACAAATTTATCTAGATCTAATGCTTTTGTGCGTTTTGATTCAATGCTGAGTACAGCCAAACTCGATAGTCTCTTTTCTGTCATAGCAGACCGCAAATAAGTCTTTATGAGCCGGAGAGATGAAAAACTTCGCTCACATGATGCACTGCTCACAGGTAAAACAACCGCTATTTTACACAATCTGAACAACTCATAAAAAACATCCTGGTATGGGTCCAAAAACTGAGTGAACTCCATTACAGTGGTAGGACTCTCCTTTTCCAGCTTTTTTCTGTCTAGTACTCTCCTCGTCTGATGTAACTTGTGTTTGAGATCCTCCATATTTGAGTCATAAGCTTTAGCCAATAACAGAACAGCTTCCTCTCTCAAAAAATTTGGACTTGATGGATTTAGTGCCTGGACACCCTGCATTATTTTACAATTTGTGTTAGAAAATCTTTTTCCTGTTTCTCCAATCATGTTGTCCAGAACTGGATAGTACACAGAGACGCAAAAAGTGTGTTTGCTGTCTGGAGCTACATGCTGTCCCAAGGTGGAGTGGATGACAGTATCCTGAAGCACCTTTGTTGTCTGTCTCGGCCTCTTTGGTTGTCTTTGAGTTGTATCAATGTTACTTTGTTGACATAAATCAAGAATTTCACTCCACATTTCCTCAAAAGAGGCTTGACTACGGTACTGGATCAGTGTCTCTTTAAGTGCTTCAATAAGTTCAACAGCCTTAGCATAGTCCACTGTTTTAGATTGGAGCATGTCTGATAAAAATTTGGAGTCACTCAGGACTTTTCTGAACAGAGCAAGAGATCCAGCAAAATTCAGGTAAATCTGAGCCAGTATCCCTCTTGCTTCAACAGCTCTTTGTGGATGGTTCTCAGATGCGAGCTCCTCAAGCACCTGTACTATTGCAGGCAACCTGTCCATAACATTGCGACATGCTATGTGCCTACAGGCCCAGCGTGTATCACTCAGCTGTTGGAGCTCCATCAAACCTCTCCCGCTGCACTTCCAGCCATTTGTTATGTACATATGACCCAGACATGAATACATACAGTTGTTCCAATAATGAGAAGAAGTTTCCTGCATCTGCCACACTTTTTACAGCGTCTACAATAACTAAGTTCAAGCAGTGTGCACTACAGTGAACATAGATGGCATGTTTAGCTACTTCTTTTATCTTTGCTTGAACACCTGCATGTGCCCCACGCATCACTGCCGCACCATCATAGCCTTGGATGACAAGGTTTTCCTTGTACTCCAGCCCATGCTTCTCAAGGAAGCATATAATCTTGTCACTTAAGGCAGCAGCATCCAGGTGTTCTGCCACATCAAACTCCAGAAAGCTCTCATGAACCACACCGTTGTAAAAATATCTCAGAACAAATGACATTTGTTCTTTTTTCTGAATATCCTTAGTTTCATCAACAATAACTGAAAACTGCTTGCTCATTTTTACTTCCTGGATAATTTCCTCTTTGACCATTTCAGCCAAGCACTCAAGTATTTCATTCTGTATTGTTTTACTGGTATATTTTGCATTTTTAGCTTGTTGTTCAAGTCTTTTTTTAATGATGGGGTTATGGTTACCCAGCAAGTCTAACATAGACAGAAAAACACCCTTTTTTTCTGAGCTGACGGACTCCCTGTGACCCCGCTGTGCTATGTTTTCTGTGGCTGTTAGAACTAAAATTTCAGCTAATGTTCTAATGTAGTACTGATTTTCAGCCACCTGCTTTTTCTTTTGCTCATCCATTAGTCCAAACATTGAGGTGTTTTTATCCTGAATTTTCTTGTTCTCTGTCCATGCAAACATTGCATTTACATGTCCTTCAGATCTGGCATGAGAACAGAAACCATTGTCTTTCATTGTAGCCTTTTTCCAGTTGCAATTACCCTCAAATGAGGTGAAAACAGTCCTTGGAGCATCTGGGAGGGAAAAATGCCGACATGCAAAACAGTAAGCTGCATCTTTTGATTGTGAGTATTCTAGCCAGGGATGAGCTTTGTACCAGTCACTGCGGAAGCTTCTTCTGGCTCCTCCCTGGAGGGTCTTAGGGAAACTGTCTCGCATTGGCTGCGCTGGCACCTCACACCTGGACTTGGATATGTCTAGAAGATGGAGGGGAGGAAAGATTCAAACTGCATTACATCTGAACCTTCAGCTACCATGCTCCTCACCTATGGAACCATCTTCCATTTTCGGTCAGGGAGGCAGACACCGTTTCAACTTTTAAGGGTAGACTTAAGACCTTCCTCTTTGATAAAGCTTATAATTAGGGCTGGCTCAGGCTGCCTGGACCAGCCCATAGTTAGGCTGACATAGGTTTAACCTGCCGGGGGACTTCCTCTGATATGCTGAGCTCCTTTCCTTCTCTCAATGCTGCCATCAGAAATCATGCATGTCTGTTTACTGCATTGCCATGTGCAAGCTTAACTTAGCTCTGTGATAGCCATGTGGTACTCTCACCACCTGGGGCTCGCGATTACAGAGCCTGGGTCTGTTGAACTGCACTACGCTAATCCCGTTGCCTCTCGGGAGCGCTCCTGCTCCCTTGTTTCCTAGTTTCCCTGGATCCTGGCCGTAACCTTGACTGTGCCTGACCGTGGTGATTGCTGTGCTGATGCTGCGACCCTGCCTTTGGTTGTGCTCGTGCTGTGGCTGTACTGATTCTGTGCCCCCCGCTCGCCCTGATCGTGGTCTGGTCCTGGTTGCGCCGATGCCGTGATCTTGCCTTTTGGACAACTCCCTTTCACATATGCATGAGACTGTTGCATGAGACTCTATCAACATCATCATAGAGAGCAATTACTAATTTCACACCTACCATTATTGTAATATGACATGCATCTGTTTCTATTGTTCTGTGCCCCCCTCCTCTCTCCCCCTCTCCCCCCTCTCTTTCTCTTCCTTTTTGCCATGATTGTATTTCACTTGCTATTTACGACATCTATTGCTCGTCTGTCCGTCCTGGAAGAGGGATCCCTCACTGTCCTCTACCGCTCTTCCTGAGGTTTCTTCCTCTTTTTTTTTTTTCCCCGTTACAGGGGTTCTTTTTGGGGAGTTTTTCCTTGGGTGATGTGAGGGTCTAAGGGCAGAGGGATGTCGTACACTGTAAAGCCCTCTGAGGCAAACCTTGTTTTGTGATAATGGGCTATATAAATAAAACTGACTTGACTTGACTTGACTTGAACTAATTATACAATACAACAACTAGTAAAAACAAAATCAATTATAACCCTCAGAATGTGTTAACATACACTAGGATTTTAGCCTGGGAGAGTATTTTTAGGTTAATTTGTTTAATTTTGGAATATAACCTGGCCACTATATCTACAACACATTGTACACAAATATTAAAACTCTGTCCCCGTCTCATTACATGTTCACAATTTTCCCACAAGCTTCTTCAATTCAATTCATATTTAAGCAAACATAAATCTTTGTATTTATTTTAAGAAGTCTAAGCAATGTCTCTTAAATGCACCTTACATCAAAATGTCTGTTTATGTCATTTGTCATTATAATATATATGTAACTTAGTATACTATACAGCAACAATTTCCATACCATGAGGACCAGCTCGACTAGAGATGGTTGGTGATGGATCAGGCACTCTCCTTTCCCTTTCACTGTCTGAACCCTGCACGTCGTCTTTCTCGCTTTCTGCCTCCTCATCTTGGTGAAGCTCTCCCTCCTCCATCTCTTCACCACTGTGGTGCTCTCCAACCTCCTCCTGTCCCTGGTCACCGAGGGCTTGTATTTCATCACTGTTCTGTTGCCTTGTTCTCTCTCCTTCAACCTCGTCTTTGTCTTTTCTCTCTCCTTCCACCTCATCTTCTCCATCACCCTTGCTCAATTGTTCATTTTCTATTTCTGTCGCCTTTCTCTTTGGTGAAAAAAAACTGCAAATGCTACCTTTCCTCTTCATGTCTGTAAGATTCAAAGTAATTTCACAGGCTATAGTTAGCAAAACAACGTTCTTCAACCTGATTTTATAATCTCAAAATCAGCACTGCAACTATACTAGCACTTTGCTTTCATCATAATTATGTTTCTTGATAGACAGACATATAGATATTTGCTCAGTTTTTACCTTTCTCCTCCTGTGTCTTCTTTCCTCCCGACTCCTGGCTCCCTCGCTTTTTCAAAACAAATCAATGTCTTACTGCGCCGGCGCTGCAGCTGCTCGCTGTTGCTCTGACTGCATGTCGTGCTGCATTCACGCAATCAGACATTGGAGTTCCTCGACAGAAAATGCCAAATTCGTCGCTGCAAATTGGGGTGGCAGCAGGGGTGGCAAGGCTTTCTTTTAGGGTGGCATGTGCCACCCTATGCCACCCCAGTAGATCCGCGCATGTCTTCAGCACATCAAAGACAACATCCCTGCCAGCCTGGACCCTCACCAGTATGCTTTCAGAGCCAACAGATCCACAGAGGATGCCATATCTATTGCTCTTCACTCAGTCTTCACTCATCTGGAGAATAAGAAACATAAGGATGCTGTTTGTTTACCTCAGCTCAGCATTCAACACAATCTCTCCCATGAAGCTGATTGGAAAACTTAACACTCTGGGCTTTAGTACAACACTCTGCAACTGGATACTGGACTTTCTCACACACAGACCCCAGAGAGTTCAGATTGGCAGTCACACCTTCTCTACATTAGTGCTCAGCACCGGAGTCCCCCAGGGTTATGTGCCCAGCCCTCTCCTGTTCACACTGTACACCCATGACTGCCATCATCGGCCATATTACAAAC
Organism: Plectropomus leopardus; assembly: GCF_026936395.1. Lineage (NCBI taxonomy): Eukaryota > Metazoa > Chordata > Actinopteri > Perciformes > Serranidae > Plectropomus > Plectropomus leopardus. The sequence goes on along the minus strand of NC_142194.1, from coordinate 30,006,954 downwards.
GATGAAAGTTGATACTGGGAGGAAATCGACAATCTTGCAGAGTGGCGCACAGGGAACAACCTACTGCTCAAAGTCAATAAAATAATAAGTCAACAAGGTGATTGTTGATTTAAGAAAGAAGGAGGCAAAGACACACTCCTGCCTACATTAGTGGAGCTGAGGTGGAGCAAGTGACCAGCTATAGTTTCCTTGGAATTACTATTACTGAGAACCTATCTTGGTCAACAGCACATCACCACCCAGGTCAAAAAAGCACAGAAGAGGCTCGACTTCCTACGAAAACTTAGGAAGGCTAAGTTCCAGAGCAAGATCCTCGTTAACTTCTACAGAGGAGCAATAGAAAGCATACTGACTGGAAACATCACAAACTGGCATGGTTCGTGCACGGCCCAGGACAGGAAGGCTATACAGCAGGTGATTAAAACTGCCCATTTACAGAGCATCAGTGACCTTGGTGAAGTGAGGTGTCTGCACAAAGCCAAAAAGATACTGAAAGGCAGCAGCCACCCCAGCCACAGCCTCTTCACCCTGCTGCCATCTGGAAAAAGATACAGAAGTATCTGATCCGAACCACCAGACTACGGAGCAGCTTCTTACCCCAGGCTGCGAGATTCCTCAACTCTTACTTCGATGCCAAAAAGATGTAGCAGGATTTAGGATAAATTTTAATTTAACTGGACAATAAACCTACCTTGTGCGTTGTACCTTATTTAGATTTTAATTGGGATTTCAACATTGGATTACAATGTTTAACTGATGAGACTTGCTACCTCTGATGCTAATCCAGAATGCATCTTCCTGACTGCTATACAACCTTTCCCAGTTTTCCAACACCACTACTTTTCTCTGCTGACTACACCAAAGACATTAGCAACTTGTTTACATGGTCCTACATGGTTTGAATTGATTTATTGCAAATTGCTTTGCCAAAAGCATCTGCCAAATTAATATGATGTAATGAATGAATGTGATGCTGAGCTAACAATCAGCACAGGTGCCTATGAAGATTGTTGTCTCAGCCCAAAGCTGTTCAAGCTATACATATGACAAAGACAACTTCATGTCAGAAAGAGGTTGGTGATAAATAATGACAAAACAAAGAAAGCAGTCAATCAACATCACGCACTGAGTTGAAGTGTTTTATTCTTTAGTCTTTCTAATCGGGAATCTCTTTTAATTGGTGGTTTTGTTCCTGATGACACTGGCAACACTAGTTTTCAATCATGACCATAGAAAGATCAGATTCAGCTGTTTAACTTCTTTTCTTTGGCTGTCTGAACAATGTGTTCAGCTTGCATCCAGACAGATGCAGAAAATCCACTTCACATGATCTGACTAATGGCGGATTTCCATCGCTTGCATGTGTGTTGCGTTACGGCTCCACTGCGGTTTTGCTCCGTGCTCCATCATCCGTCAATCCCCACCAGTTCCGTTTTGAGTCCGGCATGGTACCGCCGGATCAGCTGGAGTGGCGACACTGAGGAGTTCTCGCGGTCATTACAATCAGAATCAAGCGCAGTATATCATCACAGAAGAAAAAGTGGTAACTCCATTCAGTCTGTGGATTAATTATCGTGATGTTAATTCACTCCCATAACTCCCAGTAAGTTGCTCCACGCCATTTCCTTTCTATGGTTGTCTTTATAAAAGGATGTGTAGTGTCATAAATTTTGTGGTTTTCCACCTTCCAAATTGGCTTCTCCTCGTCCGTGTTGCTGGTAATGACCTTTGTAAAAACCTCTGACCTGATGAATACAGGCCTGGATCCGCTCATTTTGACGTTTTGTTGATGTAGTTAAGTGAAATATGATCAGACATAAACACGGAGTGTTTTATTCAAAAAAGTAACCGGATGTTTTACTGTTGTATCGCTGTCCGATTTTCTGTCTGCTCTGTGTTAAATTCGGCTGAATTTATGCGAAGTGATCCTGGGAGCTGGGACAGAGTCAATCTGCAGAGAAGCGGAGCTGGTGGAAATTGACACACAGACAAAAGTGCAATCTATTTGCTCCATCTCCGTGACAGAGCGGAGCCGGACCGCACACGGATCTGGTGGAAATCCGGGGTAACTAGATTTAGTCATAAACCAGATTTAGTCTGTATTTTTGTTTGTGGCTTAGACATAAACTAGACCATTCTAGACAAAAATCCCCCCTGAAATGCGGCAACACACAAACAAACATACCTACACATTTTTAGAAATGTTCCAAGGTATCCTTAGTTGGGTGTTTAGGTACCTGCAGAGCGGCATTCTGGCATCCTGGATAATATCCATTAGTGTTACAAAGTTAGCTGTTCCAACCATTTTACAGCTGGTTTCCAATGGAGACAGCTTTGCAATAAAGTAAGCACAGCTAATAGCAAAAAGACAGAGATGATGTTAAAGCAGAGCTCAGGTTAAAAAATATTTGCCTTCTGACTCTTCTCTGTTAGTAGTAAAGACAGTCAAATTAGATCGAGTGGCAGCGAGGCGGCTGTGTGATTGCTGTTTTAAGGCTAATAATGTTTATATTCAAACCACTCTAGGATACACTTCAGTTTGTATTGGCAATATTGGGGCAGTGTTGAAAACCTCCCATAATTAGCCAAACACAGTGGCTCTTCTCAATCCTCTTGTAAGTAACGGGTCAAACTCTAGAGTCCTTGTTTCAAGGGATCTTTATGGTAAATGGACTGCACTTGTGCCTATCAGCTCTATCAGCTCTGACAAAATCTCAAGTATTTTCATTAACGAGCTAAAAGGACTTTTGGCATCAGGCTTGATCTGACACCAAACTGTACAACCAAGTTTGTTTCAAGCATAAGGATCAATTAAAGGTTTTTTTAGCACAGAAAAAGAACTGTGGATGTTCTCTCTTATCCTCTATAGTTAACAAATAGATTGCTTTATGGTTCATGTTGATAAACCACAGTCATTGGCTGGCTTGGCTGGGTTTGGTCAGGTTTGGCCAATCAGTCCAGCTTTGTAGGGATTTGCATTTCCATTTCAACAGGGCTACCTACATAAACGTGAGTCTTTAACTGATGAGAGATTGTCTCGAGTGAATTATACAAGTAGCGATGTCCACCACTGCTTTTTGCAGGCTGTTTGGTAGGGTGTCTGTTTCCATCACACAGTAGACAGGTAGAAGAAATTGACCTGCTGGAGGTGAGCAGCTTGCGTTGGTGTAGTAACGGCCTGGGTTAGGACTGTCTGCAGCTCTTCATCTAACTGTGACTGATTCTGCTTTTACTTTCCTCCCTGCCCTATCAGTAGACCTTTTTAATTGAAGAAAAGCTGTTAACAAAGTTTCGCTAATTTGCTGATGGACACATTTAATTTCCCCTTAGATTATTCACAATAAAAGTCCCCTGAAGACTTTATTGTGAAGCAGCAAAATAAAGAAATGTTGTGTTTTTGGCAGCAACTTAACAGACTCCTGTACAGCTGAAAGCGACATGAAACAGAAAAATAAAGCAGCTATATAAAGTACAAACAGGGACTGAGGAGAGAAACGAAACTCTAAACCTCAGAGATTCAGTTAAAGCTGCAAAGGTGCTGAGAGCTGAAATTACAGCTGTATGTTTGTGTTTTTAATGACAAAGACATCCAGCCTATTCAAACAAGACTAGGTAAAAACCTAGTATATAGCTGGACTGTGTACATAGGTTCCCAAACGTTGTCCTTCAGAGACTTATTTAATGCAATTGAGTAAACTGAAGACATATTTTAGGAATATATATATATATATATATATATATTAATTAAGAGAAAGGCTGAAAACAAAGCAATGTGCCTGTGGCCCCAGGCCCCCAAATCACAATTATAATAAGAGCTCATGTGCAGCTGGATGAGACACAGAGTAATGTATCCCTTGTGTTTCTAAATAATTCCATCCAAAGTCTGACAAAACCTGACACTAAAACAAAATAATCCATAGAAATCTAAAGAACTCACTTTGCACTGCTGAATATTTGTCTGTTGGTTCATTCAGACACGTTGGTGCTGTAAGAAGACGCTCTGCTCTGTTTGTCTGTCTCTCTCACTGCACTGCTGTCGGACCATCAGCTGTTTGATCTGTGATAACGAAACACCGCCTTTGTCAAAGGTATTTGTATCAAAGTCGTTCACTGTCACTGCTGTCACAGTGTTTTGGTGTGAGATTTGCTTTGGTGTGAGATTTGCTTTGGTGTGATGAGTGCGTGTTAACCAACGGTAAAAGCTTGTTTCAGAGCGTGAGATTTGGCAACCCTGAAATTAAAATGCAGAACAATACACTTAACGTTAGACACAGTCACACAGCGGAGGGGAGCTGCTTTCTCTGGAGCTGTACCCGCTGATCATTAACACATGCTCCCTCTGCAGCTCCGCCCGGACCCAGGGATGAATGTCCCCATGTGACAGGCGGAGGCTGTGCTGCCTTCATCTGCTATCAGAGCCATGCTCCGCTGATAGTTTGTGAATCTTCCTACAATTCTACAATTCTACAATTTCATTTAGCAGACGCTTTTATCCAAAGCGACGTACAACACAAGCAAGAATTTAGACTTAAGGAAAAAAAACCCTTAGTAAGTGCAAAAAGTGCTTCAGGTGTGATTGGTCACAGGTATTGCCGTCTAGTGGCAGAAGAAGTGCCGCACAGCCTAGGTGTTCTCGTAACAAATGAGTTTTCAATTGTCTCTTAAAAGTAGAAAGGGACTCAGCAGAACGCACAGAGTTTGGAAGTTTGTTCCACCATTTGGGAACAACAGAAGAGAAGAGTCTGGCGAGAGATTTAGAGCCGTGCTGGGCTGGAAGCACCAGGCGTCTTTCGCATGCAGAGCGTAGTGGGCGAGAAGGAGAGTAGACCTGCATCAGGGATTCCAGGTAGGCTGGAGCAGTTCTTGTGATTGTTTTGTAAGCCAAGAGAAGTGCTTTGAATTTGATTCTGGCTGCCACTGGAAGCCAGTGAAGAGAAATTAGCAGCGGGGTGACATGTGCTCTTTTGGGCTGGTTGAAGACCAGACGTGCTGCTGCATTCTGGATCATCTGAAGAGGTTTGAATGAGCATGCAGGGAGGCCTGCCAGAAGAGAGTTGCAGTAGTCAATGCATGAGATCACAAGAGCCTGAACCAGAAGCTGTGTGGCCTGTTGGGTCAGGAAGGGTCTGATCTTCCTGATGTTGTAGAGGGCATAACGGCAAGACCGAGAAACTGAGGCCACATGAACCTTAAAGGTCAGCTGGTCATCAATCATGACACCCAGGTTTCTGGCTGAGTTTGTGGGCACAAGTAGGCTCGAGTCAAGTTGGACACTGATCCGAGGCTGAACAGATGGACAAGCTGGAAAGACCATGAGTTCGGTCTTAGACAGATTTAGCTGAAGGTGGCGTTCCTTCATCCATGTGGAGATATCAGCCAGACACGCTGATATCCGAGCTGAGACCGTTCTGTCATCAGGTGGAAAGGAGAGGAAGAGCTGAGTGTCATCAGCATAGCAGTGGTAGGAGAAACCGTGGGAGCGGATCACTGCACCGAGTGAGGTGGTGTACAGAGAGAAGAGTAGGGGACCAAGCACCGACCCCTGAGGAACCCCTGTCGATAGGCCATGTGACCTAGACACCTCTCCTCGCCATGACACTCTGAAGGATCTGCCTGTGAGGTAGGACTTGAACCACCATAGGACAGAACCTGAGATGCCGAGCTCAGAGAGTGTGGAGAGGAGGATTTGATGGTTCACCGTGTCAAAGGCAGCAGACAGGTCCAGCAGCAGTAGGACAGAGGATTGACCAGCCGCCGAGCCAGTCTCAGTGACTCAGTGACTGACAGGAGTGCAGTCTCAGTGGAATGGTCACACCTGAAGCCAGACTGAAAGGAGTCAAGTAGGTTGTTGTTCCGCAAGTGTTCAGAGACCTGGTTAAATACTGCGCGCTCCAGTATTTTTGACAGAAATGGTAGAAGTGAGACTGGCCTGTAGTTTTCAACCTGGGCGGGGTTGAGATTAGGCTTTTTGAGCAGTGGGGTGACATGGGCTTGCTTAAAAGTAGCAGGAAAAGTGCCAGTTTTAGGGAGGAATTGACAATGTGTGTGACTGCAGGTTTGATAGTGGGCAGGATGGTCTGCAGGATGCGGGTGGGTATTGGATTGAGAGGACATGTTGCAGGTTTTGAGCTCAGAAGAAGTCTGGAGACCTCATCCTCGGTCAGAGGAGTGAAAGAGCAGAGTGAAGCAGCAGTAGTGGATTTGAGCTGACTGGGCCGGTCAGGCTCAGAGAACTGGTTGCTGATTGCAGCCACCTTTTCAGTGAAAAAGGAGGAGAACATGTCTGGAGTCAGTGTAGGGGAAGGCTGAGCAGCTGGAGGAGAAAGCAAGGAGTTAAACACCATAAACAGTTTTCTGGAGTCAGTAGCAGCACAGATCTTGTTCTGATAGAAGGCTTTCTTAGCGGACTGCAAGGAAGAGGTAAAGGAAGCAAGTTTCTGTTTGTATGAGGACAAATCAGTGGGTTCTTGGGATTTATGCCACTTTCTTTCTGCTGCCCTGAGTCTAGTTCTTTGTTCTCTCAGGACTTCAGAGAGCCATGGACTTGGTTGTTTTTTCTTGGCTGGTTTGGACACCAGGGGGCAGAGTTTGTCCAGAGAGGATGCCAGAGAGGAACAGAGTGTTTCTGTAGCCTCATCAACAGAAAGTGAGGAGAAGTGTGGGTGGTCAGGCATGGCAGAGCTCACCTCATCAGACAGCTGTGCTGCTGTGAGGGATGGTTTCTGCGGAGGGAAATTTTCTGAGTGGGTGTCTGCAATTTCGGAAAGGTAGCTGCAAATTTTACCAAGAAATGGTCTGACAGGTGTAGTGGGGTAACTGTCACATCTGCTATGGAGCAGTTACGAGTCAGCACCAAGTCAAGGACTTTACCAGCTTTGTGGGTGGGAGGAGAAGGAGCTAGTACAAGTGCAAAGGAGGAGAGTAGTGCCAGAAAGTTGTTTGCTAGAGTACTGTCAATGTGAATGTTCATGTCTCCCATGACAATCAGTGGTGTGCCATCATCAGGGATGTCAGAGAGTAACATGTCCATTTCAGAGACAAAGCCATCCAGATTACCCCCTGGTGGGCGGTACACAACCAGAATATATGCTTTGATGAGAGCATCCTATCACTGCTAATTAACAAACCGAGAATTCTGTCATTGTGGCAGCACCTAGTCCACCACTATAACACGTAATATTCACTTCAGTTTCAATCATTGTCTGATTTTCTCCTTTTATTTGTAACAGCAGCAGCACCACCTGTTCTGACAAGTATCAGTTAATAACTTTAAATAAATGGAGGCCTAGTTTTATATAGATGGCTGTTCCTCAAACAAAACCAACAAGGTGATCCTCTCTCTCCTCCATCCAAAACTGACATATCGATCACGGATGGCTTGTTAGCTGTTGATCATGCTATTTTTCTACAATGCTGCCATGTTATATGGCTCACAGAGAATGAGTAATAACGTAAAAGTAATACAGGACCATTGGCTTCTGACAGCGTGTCCACTGTTTCTGTGCCTATTTAATTTGAAATAAGAACAGCCAATAATGAAACAGCTACGTCACATCTCACTCACACTGGCCAATGGTGACAACTCTATCACTCACTCACTCACTTACGGAAAACCTCATATGTAGTGCTGCGACCGCATGCTGCTGTCCAACCAAAAACAAAAAAAATACCTATATTTATTTATATATATATATATATATATATATATATATATATATATATATATATATATATATATATAAAATCGTGAAGCCAAGGCTTTTGGTTTTGGTATTTGAAAAAATAGAGGTCAGCACACCAGGGAGCTCCCCTGAAATGATTAGCTCGAAATATCACTTATTTTCACAGAATAAAATCCTTTAAGGGGCATCCAGCGCCCATGGGATGTGCGTGTCTTTTTGAATCTCTGTTTTGGTTTTGGTATGCCACCCTCAAATTTTTGATGGCCCCACCTAGCCAGCCCTGAGGGCTGGCTAGGTGCACTGTAAAATGTAATTTTGCCTGTTTGTTATCTTAGCATATTATTTTGAGTCAGTATAACAAAACATTACTGAATTGTCACTATAACACAAAATTACAAGTTGACAACATCTCAACTACATAAAAAATGTTAAATTGAAAATTCAAGTCCACCTAAATTAGTAATCTATGTCAACTTGACTTTTGATACAGTCAGGTGACAGGTGATACAGTCAGCCTGCGTCATCATGTATTTACGACTATTGTCGCAGTGCATTATGGGAAACTGGCGGGCGACTTCACGCTCTTCTGGCGCCACCTGGGATGGACATCACCACTATCTCAAGCTCTTTTTAAGGTGAGAAATTGGTTGTAACTACAATTTATTGCAGCTACGAGAGTTAGAACATATTTTGAAGGGAGTCTGTGTTTTTCTGGACTGTAGCGTAAAGAAAGCCGTCTGCGAACTATACAAGGTTAGATGCTACACTCGAGCTAGTGGGTTGTGTCTGAGCTTAGCCTCAGTGGTTGATTGCACTGGGCAGGGCAGGTGGGGCAGTGTTATGCCCAGTCTTGCCCGAGGGTAACGTCGAACCTAGCTCGGTGAATTACGGATTTATTTCGGTGAAACCACAGTTGGTGATTATTGGAGCAATGAAAAAACTAAGGGAGGCGATTTTGGTGAGTTATATTTCTGTTCTGTTTGAGTTTAAATGATGCCGGTTTTACGTGGCCTAACGAGGCAGTTAAGCTAGGCTGTGATGGGGTGGGGGAGGAGTGCAGGCAGACGGCTGCGGATGGAAACACCCGTTTGGAAATTTTAGAACATGTCGCCCAGCTGGTGAGATGTTGATTTCTATCATGCTGTATTTAATGTCTCAATAAGTCGTTTTATTTAAAGCCATATAAAATAAGGCGACTGTCCTGTTACTAAGTTTAGCTTATTGATTTCAGAACAAATAAAATGAAGGTATTCATTAGTCTGATGACGACCGCGTGGCCAATAGAAACGATCGTTTCGTCTGCACGGAGGGCAAAGTGAAGGAAAAGCCGGTGCTGCGTGGATGCGTCTGTGGTCTGAATTCCCCAAATTGTATGACACAACTTTGCGGTTGTATTGAAACTCGGGGAGAAAGGTTTTCGTAATATCAAGAACAGTGCAACTCCCCAGAAGCAGTGCAGCTGAAACAGGCCAATGACGGCGCATACAGCGTCCTGTGTGAAAGCTTACTTACACAATCCTTTTAGTATATATTTTTTTTCATCTTTTAACTGACAAACTTCCTGTTTTGATAGACGTTTAGAGCTTCACGCCAGTATTAGGACAGCTGCCTTGACTTAGTACTCCATTAAAACAGCAGCTCTCAATATGGTATCTACATGAATGAATATCTGTTTATATGCAAGTCATAAATTTTGCCCATATATTGTCACTGTTGGGGTATGGAGTTGTATCTCTGTATTTTGTCATTTTTATTAAGCCTATTTTCACTGTTAATCACCCTTTGGTTTGTTCACGGGTTTAGAAATATTAAGCTGGTATTCAATTGTTTGTACCCTTGTTTTGAGCATGCGAGATTTTCGCCCCACAGTGATGATATGTGATATATTAGCTTTTGTGCCAAGCTAAATCTTAAATGGATTGTTCTGATTTTTTTGGTGTGGGACAGAATGAGATACCTGACAGCGTATTACTTAAGTGGATGGTGATTGACACACCCCTAGTGGGGTCCTACTTCAACTTAGTTGGACACTATATTTAGAGTATTTCCACCATTTTATCTTGCCATCACACAGCCTGGCTTAGGAGAGGGTGATATTTGATCTATATAATGTCACTTTCCCATTAAAACATGCTGTCTGGCAGCAAGGCAAAGCCCTGAAAATATTCTAAATATAGCACATGCTTAAAAAATAAACAAAAAAAAGAAAAGACAAGAAATCAATTTACCTGTCTAAAATACCTTTTACTACTGACCCTGTCCACAGAAGTACAATGCTTCCAACATCAGGACTCCAGCTTCTCCAAACTGGGGGCATGACAACAAACATCAATTAAAGTTATGGATAAGTACTCAACCCCACTTAAAAAAAATCTGAACTATCCCTTCAGATTCTGGCTTTTGTATGTAATTATTTTTCATAAAAATAAAGACTTGTTTAAAGTGTTTAAGCATAGATTTAAAGCATACTTTTTGACCTTAACTATTTTTTTGCCTTCATTCAACAGATTGAAGCAGAGTTGCACCCTTTACATCTGTTGATCTGAGGCTCCCTCTTTGCTGGGCCAGTATCTGATGAAGTTCTTTGAGCAAAGCAATGAGTGATGTAAGTGCTCAAATGTTGTTCTTTTGTTTTTCACTCATTTCCCACAGACAAGAGACTTGCATGTGTTGCTGATTTGATGAAATGAAATGTTCAGATATTCAATGAACAAATTATTAATTGGGAATGTGTTTGTCAGTGTGTTATAATAGTGGTTCCTAAATTCGGTTTGGATATATCACAGGTTGTTATGAGAGGATCAGATTAGGAAAGGTTTTAAAATTATGAAGTAACATGAAATGAGAATGCAGGAAAATACTGTTTGAAGAAAAAAAAAACCCAAAACAGGAAGTGTTATGAAAAAAATGGAATATACTTAGCATTGCATGTTGTCAACTAGCATTCATAATTGAATCTTTCCTTTTCATTAAATTTTTCGTAGGTCTACATGATGACAGCTGCAAATCCTTGGAGGTCCACTTGAGAGATCATGGGGTCATAGAAGGAAGTAATGGACTCATTGGCTTTAAACTTAAATGTTTACTGTGTGACTTTAAAGAGCCTTGAGAGAGTGGTTGCTCATCAGCTCTGTGACTTTCTCCGAGACAACAGTTTATTCGAGGACTTTCAGTCAGGCTTTAGAGTTCATCATAGCACAGAGACGGCACTAGTAAAAATTAATAACGACTTATTTATCGCTTCTGACACAGGTCTGGTCTCTGTTTTAATCCTATTAGATCTCAGTGCTGCATTTGACACCATTGACCATCAAATCTTACTGCACAGACTTGAATCCTCAATTGGCCTTAAAGGAACGTCACTAGCCTGGTTTAAGTCATACTTATCAGATCGTTCCCAATTTGTTCACATCAATGATCAACCCTCCGCACATACAAAGGTCTGCTTTGGAGTGCCACAAGGTTCGGTGCTTGGACCAATCCTTTTCACTTTATATATGCTTCCTCTAGGCAACATAATTAGAAAACATTCCTTAAATTTCCATTGTTATGCTGATGATACGCAATTATATCTATCTATGAAACCAGATGAAACTGATCAGCTATCTAGACTTCAAACATGTCTTAAGGATGTAAAAGCCTGGATGAGCCGTAATTTCCTGATGTTGAATTCAGACAAAACTGAAGTTATTGTTCTTGGCCCAAAACACCTCAGAAGCTCCTTTTCCAACAATTTAATTTCTCTAGATGGCATTACCTTGGCCTCTATAGCACAGCTATGTAGAACCTCGGAGTTTTATTTGACCAGGATTTATCCTTTGCCTCCCATATAAAACAAACTTCAAGGACGGCTTTCTTTCACTTGCGTAACATCGCAAAAATTAGACATAAATAAATTAAATAACTTAATTTGAATGAACAGACCTTTTTCATTAACCTGAATTACATTTACAAGTTCAAATAAATACCCTAAACAGTTGAATCAATTAACAATTCTAAATCAAAACAAAATGAAAACAAAAGTTCACACAACTAACTATTGTAATTGACCTAAAATACATTTGCAAGTTCAAACAACTACCCTAATTAGTTCAATAAACTAACAAATCCAAATCAACTAAACTAACACAAAGGGTTGACACAACAAGAGATTTTTAATCAAGATAACAAAATAAGTTTGTTCACTTAACTCAAAATTTTAAGGCAGCCCTTTCACTTATAATTTTAAGTTGAAACAACGTATTACAATTTACAGTGTGCAAGCAGAATGGTTACTCTCGTTCATAAAGCATTAAAGTACTATATTGGTGTAGACTAAAAATAAATAAATGAAACCTTTCTTTACAACAAAAGAGAGTGTGCCTTGTTCTCTCTTTTTTCAATGAATTTGAAAGGGATAGCATTGCATGTGCCTGTGTATGTGTGGCTGTGATTTTATGTAGATGCATTAGATGTAAGTATCATTTCAGCCTCCTAAGACTGAAAGAGAAGGCGGAAAGACACTGACACATTGTCACACCAACACACCGACACACACACACACACACACACACACACACACACACACACACACACACACACACACACCTTGGCTGGAAAGTATTGCTTGCTGATTCTAAATAAAACATACAGTCCCTGTTTCCCATGAGAAGCCTACATTACTGTTTCTGCACAGGACAGCAAAGTTTGCAGCCATTTTAGAGCTGTCACTGTCTCTCTCTCTCTCTCTCTCTCTCTCTCTCTCTCTCTCTCTCTCTCTCTCTCACCCTCTCTCATTTCACTTTGATTAAGTTCATTATGATTTGCAGGCATGAATGTTAAGAACAATTTTGCCATTGCATCAAGATAAAAGTCCAACATTTTTACATGAAATCACCTTGCTATTGTGTATGTTTGAGAGAGAGAGAAAGAGAGAGAGAGAGACTGGTGGATGAGGTTTACAACAATACACAGTGAAAATCAATAGTGCAATAATAATACTCATTCATACTGGCAGTCATAGAGGAGCATTTATTACAATGATTATAAATATTAACATTGACAATAAAGATATGAGTGAATAAATTATTGTCTAAATCAAATCAGCTGTTTTACTGCCAAGATATCTTAATAAAATAGCTACATTTATCCATCAAATTCTCATTCCTCCACCTCATTTTTGTTTTTTGTTTCCATCCACAACAATTGTGGAGCCCAACCATATGGCATAAATGTATTTCACTTCTGTAGGCTCAAGGCAAATTTATACTATGCATGTCCATGTAGCCGCAGGGATGGCATGACACCAGGTGTATTGTGTACAGAGGCTCAAATGGCTCTTCTTCTGGCCATGTATATGGTTATTTTAAAATATATCAGAGGTCAAAGCTTACAGCCAACTCTTCTCAGCTGGGCCAACTGGCCTAAAAACAAGACTCATTCAACCAAACAATATGCTTAAACTCCTACCATTTTGATCCCGACTGGCAGTGATACAATCACAAAGGAGATGTTTCTTTCAGGAGTCAGGGAACATATGACGGTATGGTGAAATTCTGTAGTTCCACAAGGGAAAGGAAAGCTAGCCATTCATGGTATCTGATTGTGTTCTTAATCTGCAGAAGAATACTGTGAAGCATGCTGTGTGCAGACTGGGTTGGAGTGCGGGGTTGTGGAGAATTTATTTACGAGTAGTGATTTTGCAAAGTGACTTAAAGACTTTTTGTCGAAAGATTATGGCAAAATCCAACACACTCCCGTCCCAGCTTGTCACATATTGCCGCTTTACAGTGGACTTCCATGTCTACATATTACACTCTACGTATCCTTCTGCATCTGCTCTTTATGTTCCAGGAAGCAGCTACCATGATGTCAGCTAGGGATGCACCGATCTGACTTTTTCAGTCTCGATACCAATACTGATTCCCTGGCTTTGCGTATCGGTGGATACCCGATACTGATCAGATACCATTGTTAAATTTTTAAACTGTGTACCTCACCTTGTGGAGGAGACTAAAGGCATAGAAAATTAAATAGGAGGACATTTACATATTCATTTGACCATGGTTTTTTGCACTCCGCTCTGTCTGTCTCTCTCACTGCGCTGCTGTTGGACCATCAGCTGTTTGATCAACGATAACAAAACGCTGTGGATGCGCATACGAAAAGTAATTTGGTCAAACATACATACGGTTGTGGTGTTCACATTGCTGACAACCATGTGCAGCATGTGGAAAAAAATGCAGAGCTACCATTTCTCTAGATGTGCCATGACTGACAAGCAGCTGAGACACGCACTGCTGAAACGGCCCAGTGTCATGATAGCATCATGGCAGCCCTCCTCTTCCCTTGTGTGGTTATTGTTTGTTTTCCCTTGTGTGTGATCCCTCATGTTTCTCCCCCTACTCTGTGTCTGTGTCTGTGAGCTTGGTGGGCGTTGCCTTCTCTGGCAGGCTGTGCCAGGTGAAACTCAGTTAAGCAATCAACCCTCCAGTATAAGAAGAGCGGCTTGAGACTCACTCGTTGCCAGGTCGTTCCGTCTACTCGTGTGGTAAACTCTGCTGTTGATCCTGGCTCCCTGTCAGTTTGTGCGTTTCCCTGTGTGCCTAGCTTGTAAAGCTAATGTTTTATTGTCAGGTCAAGTCAAGTCAGTTTTATTTATAGAGCCCATTATCACAAAACATGGTTTGCCTAAGAGGGCTTTACAGTGTACGACATCCCTCTGCCCTTAGACCCTCACATCACCCAAGGAAAAACTGCCGAAAAAGAACCCCTGAACGGGGGGAAAAAAAAGAAAGAAACCTCAGGAAGAGCGGTAGAGGATGATGAGGGATCCCTCTTCCAGAACGGACAGACGAGCAATAGATGTCGTAAATAACAAATGAAATACAATCATGGCAAAAAAGGAAAGAGAGAGGGGGGCAGAGAGGGGGAGAGAGGCACAGCAATAATAGAAACAGATGCATGTCATAGTACAATAATGGTAGGTGTGAAATTAATTGCACTCTATGATGATGTTGAGGGAGATGATAACAGTCTCATGCATATGTTGATAGGGAGGTGTCCAAAGGCAAGATCACAGCATCGGCGCAACCAGGACCAGACCACAATCAGGGCGAGCGGGGGGCACAGTATCAGTAGAGCCACAGCACGAGCACAACCAAAGGCAGGGTTGCAGCATCAGCACAGCTATTGTGTTTCTCTGCTGCAGATAGCCTTGCTTGTTCGTGCTTCCACACATCATTCTCATCACCTGCCTGCCTGCCTGCCTGCTTGCCACTAGTCGACCTCCCCCTGGACTGTGTTCATTGTTGTTTGTACTGTGGACGCCATTACCACGTGGAGGACGCCACGTTTCCAGTTTGGAATGCCGAATCATTGAGCAAGCTCTGGAGAGCTCACCGCCACTCACCACGCACCACTGCATCCCCGGACACTTTGCACAACCGCACTGTCAATATCTGTTCACATTTAATCACTTGAATTTTATATACTCGTGTTGTGTCTTGCACTTGGGTCCTGTGTTTCTCATTCGTTCCTTAAGACCATCGATCCGCTTAATTATCCAAAACTGTGACCGGTTCTGTTGGGCCGCATTCTCACCTGACACCTTTGAGAGGTGTTCAAAGCACTGGTGAAGTGTGGGTATTTTACAAGTTTAGAATAAGAGTGGGCTATTAAATTCCAAATAGCTGCCAAAGTTTGCAGCAACCCTGACTCAAACTGACCTGTCTTTTTTGGTTTTTATCTTCCACCTAGAAACCTTTAACAGACCTGTATGGGAGGATCTCAGGTTCAGGACCACGTGGGGTTAGCATGTCACAGTCAGAGACAGGGGCCATCTCTCTATGTGCCTTAAAAGTAGTCATGCTAATTCTCACATCTTGGCTAAAATTGTATGGGTTACCTGTGTAGGGATGTTAGATTGGGCTTATGCGTATTCTTCTGTTGGATCTTGTGTCTTTCTGCGGTCCAGTTGAAGCTTGGACTGGTTGCACTGCCTCAGACAGGAAATAGCTTTGCCAAGATGGAAGGAACAGTATTTTAATACACATTCTTCTCACATTTGACTTCTATAATGTCTGTTATGCTGACTAATTTTTTTTGTGTCTGCTGGTGAGCTTATGGTATCTAAGCCATTAGGGGATCTATTTTCATTTCCTTTCTATTCTTTTCTCCACACAGAGGTTAGAATTGTTTGTTTTGAATCCACAAAGATTTGCTGCAAATAAGTGATAGCCTTTCTCTCTCTCTCTCTCTCTCTCTCTCTCTCTTTCTTACTCTCTCTAAGTCTGGAGTGGACTGGATAAACCTCTAAAGCAGAAGGACTATCAATATATTCTTTATTGTGGCTTCCGACAAAGCCCTTTTGAGTGCTTTATGTCGGCTCTCTGTGAGCCTGCCATAAGTAGCTGTAATCATTCATAAAGAGTTATGGCTAGTGGCTGCAATGCTGCAGAGGGATGGAGGAAAAGAGTGGAGAGGAATAAAATGAGAAGAGGTGGATGAAAATAGGAGTAGAAGAAAGCTCAGCAAGACAAAAAAGAAAAAAAGTGATTAAGCTTAACGATCCTATATTGTGTTAATCACATAGCAAATTTTGAAAGACAAACACAGGGCTGTTAAAAATTGTTGCGTATGTCACAGTTGGCCCCTGGGTTGGACAAAGGACATTACTGTGCTGTTTGGACCACTAAATATTTGGGGAATTAACAGACCACAGCCAACAGCATTTGCCCTTTGGCAATATTTTTGCCAAAAGGTCTTTTTTGATATGTCTTTAGCAAGTATAGGTCTTACATCTCAAAGAATGTCATTCTGTTTGAGAACAGAGAGAAAGAGCAAAGGAAATCAAAACGGAGTGGGTGAAGTTGAAGAACGGTGGGGAAGGAACATAAACAGATGATAAAGAGATGCATAAATGATCAAAGTGTGAAGGAAAGAAATGGGGGGAGAGAGGTGAAGGGGGGGCATGGAGAGAGTGAGAGAGGCAGGGCTTCTTAAACTAATGAGATATTGATTTGGGAGAGACACACCTCCTTGGGGCTTCCGGCTGACACTCGGATAAATGGGCAGCCATTCATTACCCAGAGAGAGATATATACTGGTAACACTCATGCATGGAGAGAGAGAAGAGAGAGAGAAGAGAGAGAATCTCTATAAGACTGAATTAAATACAAACATCACAGGGATAGAATGAGGTTAAAAAAAATTGAAAAAATGGACAAAGGGTTAAAAAAGCTGGGAGAAAAAACAATGTTAAAATGATGGGAAAGAAGTGAAAAAGTGTAACAAAGAGGTATTGGGAAGGAGTTTTGTGTTCAGGTTAAAGGAGAACTTTCAGAATCAGGCAGCATCAGGCCGGAGCAGAGGGCTGGATTCAAAGAAACGGTTACCACTCGGGCAGAGGCTGCAGGAGAGATCAATACCATCCCAAGATCAGAGACAGCAAACACTGACAAATGCTTGTTGCTTGTTTTTCTGTCTGTCCTTGAGATAAAGTTTTCTTTTTAGTTTAAGGTGGTATGATACAGCCATATGTGCTGGTGGAGATATGTAAAAAATAATGAGATGGTGCGCAGTCCCCCTACCAGCCAGATTTAGGCTGCTTTTACACCGGTAGGTGGTTTCAATTGGTCTGGACTGGGGGTGGGGGAGAATTATACATTGTTGCATTTTAGTTCTGGTTTGGCTCATGTTCATACAGACTTTTTACAAATGAATCAAGAGGAGTAAACATGATGCTCTACTGATTGACAGGGAACTCATCCTACATCATCAGTGTATCACCAGGTCTCGTGGCGAAATCAAATTCAGCTGACTGACAGAAGCTCATGCAGCAATTTAATGCTTATAGATTGTTTATATTTATGTTCTTTGGTGTTGCAAAGAGCTCACAGAAAAATAAATCTTATTCATCTGCTTTTATTAGACTGCAAAATGATTGCATGTCATCAGGGCTCCTGTTGGCCATGTGGCGTCCCTCAGCATCTTGCTTTGTTATGTTCTGACATAACAGAAGAAAAATCTTAAAAACTTAATAAACTCTGCATAAATGTACCAATACAGAAGAAGTATAGAACAGACATTTTTCAGCAGCTGCTGCAAGTTCTGCAGTGAAACTTACAACAGCAAGACTAGTTAGATGTTCCTGTCCCTCCCCGTTGTTAAAGACAGGTATGTTTTAATAAGCTTAACTTTTGAAGTACTTGGCTCAGCAGAGGCCACTGACTTGATTTATAACCATAATATAAATATAAGGTATGGTAAGGTAGATTTATTGAAAAAAGTTTAAAAAACAAAACGTCATTTTCAAATATGAAACCATGCTTGCGCTGCCGCTGTGCTGAGGCACTGATATGGGCGGCACTGGTCTTCATCGAGATCAATTATGAGATCTCAGGCAAATTTCAGGATCAGTAGATGGTTTTATTATAGTTAAGCTGTTAAAATCATGCTACAATCACACATTTGCTATCCTAAAATCCTATAGGGGACCAAAACCTCCCTTTTCATGCGGTTCAATCCGGTTCTCATTTGAAACTCATCAAATACGTCCACTCTGTCAATGCTTTCAGCAATGAGCATGACAGCAAAAACAATCTTTGAACGCAGCTGAATGGCGTCAGATGAGAATGCAACCAGACAAACCTGTGGTGCTGTTATTATACACTGGTGGATGGCCAAAGGGTGGATGACTGAAGGGCAGATGGCCACAGGGCAAGAGGCATATGCACATGTAACACGCATAGGCGGTGTCGCTTGATAACGTGCCAAACAGAACCAGTCGCGAGCACATGAAACATGGAAAGATGGAGTCAGGTAATAACACTCCTGGTAACCATGTAATATAAGGAGCGTGAGTGCTTATAGGGTGGGTCGGAGGGGCGATGGATCAGTCCCACAATCAACTGACTTTCATCTGGGAGTATGGATTTCACTTTTTGTGTGTGTGAGGTTTTGTGTTCTACACCTTCCTATGTGCCTCTTTTACCTAAACCTAAACTATGACTTTGTTGCCTAATCCTAGCCATTGTGATGGTCGTCATCTGCCTCTGCATGGCACCCCCATGAGTCAACACAGCCGTCAGATTAACACGAATGACAGGGCTGCATTTTTTTAAAAGTTGCCTGAACACATTGCATGAGAAAAAACTGATGTGGGACACTGTATGCAAAGTCAATCTGTGACTGGAATGACTGGAGGGTCTATGGTTTAAATCCCCACACTTATTGAAAAATTGGTATGGGAAAAATCACGTGTGCAATAATTACATCATCATTCAGTAAGCATGCTTTCAGGTTCTGAATCCTCAGCTGTTGTAGAGGCACTGCTCAGTTGGCCTACAGGGCAGCTCCAAGTGAGAATACAGACTAGATGGGTTTAAGAAGGGCAGTGCTAGGAAATCCAGCAAAATATTGCATTTGAATTTTGATTTGAAAATTTGTATTTCCATTGAGATATTTGCCTCACACAGTAAAACTAAAACATAACTATCCAGATGCCAGTGCCTTTCCCCATGAATTTACAGAGGAGAGATTGGTTACAGAGAGAGGTTGTTAGTGCTGATGCATGACAGAATCAAATATCATTGCTAAAGAAAAGCAGAGTACGCTTCAGCAGAATAATTCCTGGAGATAAAACAAACACTGACCATCACCCAGGACTGTACAGTGTGGAGGCAACAATCAGCATAGTTTTAACGTAACACTATGCAACATACATACGTGACAAATAGCTATACTTGGTCAGTGTCCCTCAGTGTCAGATATTCACACAGCACAGAGTAACAGCCAGGAAGTCCACATGGAGTTGGTGGTAGGGGAGTCGAATGGTAAATGGACTGTACTTGTATAGCTTTTTTCTAGTCTCTTTTTGACCACTCAGTGCTTTCACACTACATGTCTACAATGTACAAAGTACTTCCTGTGGCAGCTGAAGAAATTCAACCTGCCAAAGACAATGATGGTGCACTTCTACACTACCATCACTGAGTGCATCCTCACCTCCTCCATCACAGTGTGGTATGCTGCAGCCTCGGCAAGGGTCAAGAACAGGCTGCAGAGAGGGTGATTGACTGCCACCTACCATCTCTCCATGACCTGTGCACCTCCAGGGCCCTGAGGCATGCAGGTAGGGTTATGGCTGACCCGTCTCTGGCCAGACACGGACTTTTCAAGACCCTCCTCTCTGGCTGCGGTCCATCAGGACCAAAACCTCAAGACTCAAGGACAGTTTCTTCCCTACTGCTGTCACCATCATAAAAAATACTCAGGCTCTACCCCCTCCCTCACCCCCCACATGATACAGGCTCTAACCCAGCCCCAGAGTCTGAAAACAGTACATTATTGTTAAGCTAAATAAGTTTTTATGTGTTACATTAATGCACACTGGACTAGATTTCTTTACATGCACACTGTCATTTTACTTATTTATTTAGCTTGTAGATATTTGCACTGTAAAACCAACTTCTTCCCATCTGCACTTCCTCCATTGCACCTTTTGTACATACATTTTGTGTTCTTTATATTCTGTTTTTTCATTTTATTTTTTTCTTAAATTGCTTCTATATTTTTTATCTCTTATATATGGGGTTGACTATCTTGTACAAGGATACTTCAACATGTTGCCTGCAGGAGTAAGGGATTTAACTGCTGACATTCCGATTAGAGGACGACCCGCTCTACCTCTGAGCCACAGTTGCCCCAAATGGGTGGGTCCAACACACTCTGGATTTCACCCGGGAGACTGTGTTAGTATGTGTAGCGTACTTCACTATAGACATATGTCAACAAAATACATTATCTTAACAAACATACTTTTTTTTTAAGCCAAACTATAATGTTTTTTTTTTCTACACCTAACCACATAGTTTTCATGCCTAAGCCTCAGTAAGCTGACCCAAAAGCAAAGTTGCTTAGCTAGGTTTATTTTAAAAAGTGACTATGCATATAACAAGTGAAAACTGTACATTTTCTGTGAAAAAAGATGCTCACTTAAAAAAAAAAAAAGAACAGAGTGAATGTAAAAAATGTAAACTGACATGCTGTCCCAAGGCATCAAAAACTTACACTTACATCTAGAGCGTCATAGTTTGACATGTGGGGCCACTGACCAATCATGGGTATGTGATGAGTTGGGAGTACGAATGTCTTTCACATGTTATACTTATGTCACATTAGTATCAACATGTTCTCATTCCAACTCGTTGCATGTTGTAGCTATGTCAGTGGACTTCTACATATTGAAATGCCGCTAATGTGATGTCAACAAGTGCACATAGCAGGATGACGTGGCACACATGTTAAAACATGCCTGACCCAGGAAACAGATTTTGTGTCACATTCAGAAGCCAAAGGATGCTTTGTGCATCATTATGAATCTCAGAGGGGGCGTGCGAAATTATAATTATATATTTGATTGCATGGGGATGAGAACGGGTTGTCAACATGTTCATTTTGTTATTGTATCAGAACCAGAGTGGCAGCTAGACATTCGAAGGTAGAAGTGTGGTACAAATACAGAGTAAGCAAGGTTATCAATATCATTTAGCAACAGAACTTCAAAACAATTCATGTTGGTTTTGAGAGGCTAAGCATCCACACCAACCATGAAAACGATGTAGTATTTCAATATGTATATATTCCAGTAGCAATTGTAATGAACAGTCCAGCTCTCATAGTACAAAACGCTGTTATGGCATTAGATATTTTACTTGTGGAAGCCCACCACAAATAAATGAACTTGTGGGAAACCCTGCTCTGGTGTGTTCAGTACATTTTTCAGTCCCAGCACTGTGTGCAAGTTGTTTATTTATTTAACAAAGATTTGTCCTTTCTCTTTGGTATTAAAGAGACATTAAGTATATATATTTTTTACTGTAATCGTAAAAAATAAATGGCATAACAGAGAATGTGTGTATCTATTCAGACATAAACAATTAACTATTTCTGTTAAGCGCGTAAGCAGAGAGATCGTAGCAGTGTTTAGAAACTGTATTGTTCTCCTGAATATTGCGGCAATTGATCAATGTTTGACCAAAATCATAACAGTCTCATTATGAAGCTCCCACGGTGATGCTTATGCTCTGCCCTCTGTTTACATTTCTGCTTGCTCAGTCCTGCGCACCTTTCAGGGAAAATAAGTTTCCAAACACACTGTTTTTAAAATGAAACCTTGTGAACACACAATATTAAAGGAGCCTCACCACCCAGTGTACCATCAGGTGAGCTCGTCTTCCCTGAGGCTGGATGAATGTGTAAAACAGAGAGCAGAGGGTGATGCCATACATCTGCAGTTCAGAGAGCAACAGGACTCAGGAGCAGGTTTGAAGATCGATGTGTTGCTGCAACTTAAGGAGAATTCCAGGTCCAACATTACCAAATCCATATTTCATGAAAGTTGTGTCATGATAAGAAAGCCCAACTACTGTATATCTATGGTCAGTTTTACTACCATTTAGCAAAGACATTATAATCTAATTTAAAGGGATAGTTAGGATTTTTTAGGTTTGGTTATGTGGTGAAGTCAGTGTGTTATAGATGTCTGTCCGTACACTACCAGTTAAAAGAAGTGAGAAGGGTCCTGCCACGGATGCTAAGCA
The DNA here is from genome assembly GCF_026936395.1 of Plectropomus leopardus. Lineage (NCBI taxonomy): Eukaryota > Metazoa > Chordata > Actinopteri > Perciformes > Serranidae > Plectropomus > Plectropomus leopardus. The sequence goes on along the minus strand of NC_142194.1, from coordinate 29,984,690 downwards.
ATGTACTATGACAGTTTAAATGCATGCTTTATTGAGAGGGTTTTTATTACTTAACCTTTCCGTCAGACAGCCCACACCAACAGGGAAGCCTGAAAGAGGCTTCATTTCCCTATCTATGCTTTCATTAAAGCCATTGGACTCCGCTGACAAAAACAGTATTTTGGGCTATACACAGGAGCTGCTGGTATACGACTGCTTTCATCAGTTAGTTTGTGTTATTGTGTGACTTTGGTGAATCTGAACTGACCTTTTTAAACACCAAAGTTACACAATAACGTATAGATAATGACATAGATGTGGATGCTTCCAGTCCCCTCTCTGTCTAAATATGTGCTACATTTAGGCTTTTGTGTCTATTTTTCAAGTGTCAGTGATACTTTTTGATTAAATCAAGTCACCAGTCTGTTAACTCTCCTTCTGCTGGTCTCTAATAGCTAGCTCCTAGCTAGGCAGGTCAAGTTTTTAAATGCAAACAATGAGGAAACATGGAGGAGACTTGGAGAAGATAATGTAGTTTGTCCTTTTTTAACCACCCTGCGAAATAAGAATAACTTTAAAAACATCACCTAATATATAAAGCCATCGTAGCTGAACTTAGACTGGACTGCACTGTGTGTCTCCACCGCTTCCTGTTACAGTACACTTTTAGGACATTTTAAATATCAGCAGCTTTCCTGCTCTTCCACTCTTTCCTTTAATCTCACATCTAATTTGCTTCTCTCTCGCTGCAGTGCAGCTGTCCATCTTTCTCATTCTGTAACTTTCATTATCTTTATGTTAAATTAGCACAGAGCCATCAAACATCAGGATGCCACAGACACACACAGCTAATGTCAGTATGAAAGCCTCAAAATCTTCTATTGATCCTGGTTCCTTTAGATGCTCACTGTTTGGAAGGAACATATTCATTCTTTACCAGCATCTCCTTTCCACTTAGTTCAATTAGGTTTCTTGAAGGCAAAGGGAAAATTATGGTCTCAAAACAATTATATTCAGCTCTCAAAACAGAAGTTATCTTAAAGCTGTAATAGTATAATTTCACACTCGCAACATGCATTATTCATAGTCCTTTTTTTTATCCAATCAACCAGAGATCCAGCTGTAAGCAAATTCTGCTGTTTTTACCTAGAAAAAAAGGCTTTTCTTATTTAATTTTTCTAATCAAAACTTTTCACTTTGTTTGTCAGTTCATTATAATTATTATACCCGGTGTGCCTAAATGTATTTCCACTGCGAGCCCACTTAAGAAGTCGTATAGGAAAAAGCAAGCACACTCCCAGGAACAATATCTAAACACAGCTAATTGCACTAAAAACACACATAGCGCATTTAAGTAGTGTGAGAATACAATAGAGATTGCTAATGTGGTCATCTGTTTCACTGGATAGTGAAATTAGATCATAAAGCAAAGAGAAAATGCTTGGTTGGTGCAGCACTGTTTGCTTCTGTTGCATTTCTGAAGGAACAAACTATACACTAAGTATCCTTTTTATGGCCCCACATGCTGACATGACGGTTGGTGGTGGTGGTGGTGTGTGTGTGTGTGTGTGTGTGTGTGTGTGCGTGCGTGCGTACGTGCGCACACGGTGGTGGATATATGCATCTACAGTATGTATATGCCTAATGATGAATGAGAGAGGCAGGCTTTAGCTCAGAGCTGTGGTTCAATTTAAAGACCTGCAGTTGTCTGGCAGACAGTAGTGAGGTAACTTCAGATCCACAGACATAGACAGAGTGGACAGAGCTCACCCTCCACAGACCAATTGTCACCATGAAAGTACATATACTGAAAAATGAGCGCTAAATCAAATGTTTCTTAAACCCGAAGGTGCGTTTGATGTGCTGGGTTTTTCCTTAGCAGTGTAAGCTATCAGTAAGCTCACTGACAGCAATAGGTTGGTACAATGTTTAGTGTGTGTGAATTGATTAGGTCATATTTTTTATTTCAGATGCATCCCAAGTCATATCGTTCTGGAGGCAGGCTTCAATCCAGACAGAATCACCACATTCTCAAGAAAAAAAACCTGCAGGTGCATTTGTGTTTTTTTCTGTCATCCCCCTCTCTTTATTTCCATTTTCCCCTATTTTGGTCCTCTTCCTTTATTTTTTTAAAAATGTTTCATCATCTACCTCTTTGACTCTCCCATCATCTCCTTTCACTTGTGTAGTGACTTTAGTAGTATTAATAGTTTAACCCTCTGAATTCTGCAACAGAAATTGTTTCGATTGTTATTTTTGCTTATTGCGATGTCATTTCTTGGAATATCTTAACGTGCTTCATATCTCCAAAATCTGTACAGCATAAAGTATTAAAAAAATCAGAAATGCTATTTTTTGTGAAAAAGGAAGACATCAGGAGTGCATTTGGTGTCCCTCAATACTTCAGTACTTCAAAAAAAGGGCAGGTACTTGTAACCAAAAAACTGTGGTGGAAAAGATCCAGATCCAGGCACTCAGGATCGTTTGCAAAGCATAAAAGGCCTTTAATTCATAGGGCTATAAACATTAAAAATACACCAACATGTATTGGCTTGTGCCTTCTTCAGGGTGCACCCCAAAGAAGGCACAACGTTTTATGCTTTGCAAACCATCCTGAGTGCCTTGATCTGGATCATTTACACCACAGTTTTTTGGTTACATTTTCCTGCCCTTTTTTCGATTTTACAAAATAAAAACACAAAACATATTTATCCGAAAAATTTCTAAATGCAGAACCATAAACAAAGTATTTCTCAATGCTAAATATGTTATTTGAATTATGTGAACTATTTCATTTTAAAGATAGGCATTCTGATGGATTCATCATTCACTGGTGCCACTGTGAATTTTTGTACTGCAGGTATCATGGCGTAAAGACGTCATTATTTGTACACAACGCGATGAAATGGTAGATGGAAGCCTGAGCTTTCTGTAGCAAAAAGAAAGAATGTTCTAGCTATATGGTTTTCATTTTAGATCAATATATAATGGGATTATGCAGTTAACAATCTCCCACAGGGGTTAGCTCCCAGGGAAATTCTGCTGTTAGATACGGCAAAATGCTACGACTGCACAGCCTGTAAGATAAGGTAACATAAGGTAATAAAGTGATGACATGAAAGACGGAAGCCTTCGCTTTCTGTTGTACAAAGAATGGATGCTCGAACTATTATGGTTTTTATTTTAGAGTGATATATGTAGAAGATTATGGGAACAGCGATTTCCCGCAGCCATTATGGGGAAATACCTGCATAATTACGGCAAATACTATGCTTGCACTGCACATAAAGTAAAGTAACATAAGGTCATGGTATGATGACAGGAGGGACTGACTTCTTAGCTTTCTCCTGCAAAAGGAACAGACATTCTAGTAATTATGGCTCCTATTTTAGATCTATTTGAACAGGAACGTGCAAACAATGAAGACTGTTGCTTTCAAAGTCAAAGAAAGGTTTGGATGCTTGAACACATTTCGGTATGCTTGATGGTCTCTTAAAAATAAAAAAATAAAAAATAAAAAAGACAACAATTTTGGTCACAGATAAAGCTGATTCATTCTGATTGCAGTAAAGCCTAAAATCTGTGTGGTGCACAATGCCCAGGATAGCATCTTTGCAGGTTCAGTGTTATTGCTTTGTCCATGGGAAAACAATGGCTTATGCCAGCACATTGTTTTCTGATTCTGTGTAGAGAGCTTAAGTTTTCTGCCCTCTTGCTTCTATTAGTCCTGGCTCCTTCAATCTAACCTCCTCCCTACCCTTTCTTTTCCAATTGCTTCCTCCCTCCTCGATGTTGCAAAAAGATTCTCAATGAGTGATCCACCACAATGATTCTCTCCAAGGACCCTTCCAGAGGCCAACCAAGAGACTATTGATTTCAGCAGGTTTTTGCTCTCCTCTCTCTTTTGGTCTCCTCCTTTCTAAGTGGAGCATCTTCAGTAGGCCTGTTATGGCCAGTCAACATCTTAATGTCTCCACTATTGAGTGTGCGCTGATTGTTTTAGCTGGTAGAGGAGGGCCATTGACCCATGAGGGCCATCTTACAATAGGCTCTGTGGGATAACAAACCAGCTCCATGGACAAGAGCCACAATGATACATCAGAGAAGTGTCCTCTTCAGGGACCAAAAGGGCAATCAAGAGACGAAACAGATGTAGAGAGAAAAAGAGAGAGAGAGAGAGAGAGAGAGAGAGGGGAAGAAAAGAGAAGAGCAAGATTAATAAAGGCCAGTTTCAATCAATAGGCAGAAATGACCAGAGCTGGGAGTCAGAGCTGTGAGGACTCTCTAACTGTGTAGGGTAACAATATTGGCCAGCCCAATACAGATGTATGTGAGTATGTGTGTGTCTGACTCTACATTTATGACCTGTTCTATCATTTTCAGTCCCATTGACCCTAAAGAAACAGTCAGTACATTTACACAATGTCAAGTCTGACTAAAACTAGTCTTTTAAAATACATGTAAACATATAAGACTGACTGAAATCGTCCGTGTCAAATTTTTTCAAAGTTGGGCTAACACCTAGATAATGCAGTTGGGAGTTGATGTAGTCATTCATGAATACACTTTCACCGGACATGAACTGGCCTAGGCTTTCTGTGCATGCTCCATAGTCCCTGTGCCGGGCTTTGACCTGCAAGTCGAATGGCATCAATTGGTAAAAGAAAGCTGGGAAAAGCAAAAGAAGAAGGAGGGGAAGAAACCAAATGGACAAAGTTACCAAGGAAAGGGCAGAGTACATACGAAATGTGCAGCGCCAAAAAGTTATCTATGTTTTCACCGTTTGCAGGTGGCAAACGCAACACGTTTGCCACTTGCTAACTTGTTTGGTATGTGATGTAACAGGTCAACTAGAAGAAAGTCTTTTAGCAACTAACTGACATAACAAGGGGACATACTGTTTCTCCACTGACAGTGGAGGAGTCGGATATACATAGTCAATAAATGGATTCTGCCCAACTGCTTGTATACTGGGACACTTGCGTTTCTCTCTGAGTGATTTTATTCACCAACTCTGGCGGCTCTGCGGTCTCCAACTGCCAATTCAACATGTCCAAATGGTGAAAGAAAGCAGATAAAGGCTGATACATGGCCGTATCCAGGTCAACTGACACTTGTGGTCCCAACATTGACAATCAGCTGACTATAAACCTGGTGTGTCAGGGCCAGGACTGAGTGTGTTGTATGCTGTACACTTTGTGAGGCTACTTGAGGCAAATTTGTCAAGTCAAGTCAAGTCAATTTTATTTATAGAGCCCATTATCACAAAACATGGTTTGCCTCAGAGGGCTTTACAGTGTATGACATCCCTCTGCCCTCAGACCCTCACATCACCCAAGGAAAAACTCCCAAAAAAGAACCCCTGTAACAGGAAAAAATAAGGAAGAAACCTCAGGAAGAGTGGCAAAGATGAAAAGGGATCCCTCTTCCAGGATGGACAGACGTGCAATAGATATCATAAATAACAAAGGAGATGCAATTGTGGCAAAAAGGAAAGAGAAAGAGAGAGGGGGAGGGGGGGAGAGGGGGAGAGAGGCACAGCAATAGTGGAAACAGACGCATGTCATATTACATTATTAGTGTGAAATTATCAAATTCACTCTATAATGATATTGTGGGTGTTGATAAGGGTCTCATGCATATTGATAGGGAGGTGTCCTGATTGTGATTTGTACTGTTAGGCAACATAAATAAAGTTGACACAACTTGACTGAGACCCTTCTACAGAAGGTTATTCAGGGCAACACATATACTGTTTTTACATGCAGTATGTGTTTCTGTAGACATAGGTCTGTAACGCATATAAACAGAAAACAGATCCACACCTGAAAAGATATACACAAAAACAAACTCTGTCACACAACAGCCACACAAACTCTGTAACACACAAGCACTAAAATTTATTCCAATCCTGCCTTTCTTAAGGGGCCCTGCACCACTGGAACAATAGTTTTGCCCTACAGAATGCCTGTATGAAATACAACCCCATTCCCCCAGCCAGGACCCTGTGGTTTTGTGATAAATCGCTCTCCAAACTGCAATACAAGAGCAAAGCATGCATAACCAAGACCTGGGAACAGGTTGTCTCTGCTGCTTAGAACTCTCACTGGATTAAAAAAAGTCAGTGCTTTAAGTGCAGTATTCTGATCAGTGTTCCCCATCTGGCTTTAGTTGAGTGAGAAGCTTTATCTGAGCAGCATTTAAAGAACTAATTTACAGAAAATGCTTCAGCAGCTGGACTTTTAGTGCAGTATGTTGTCTTTAGATGATCTGTTTCTCTTTCTACCATTTCTTAAAAGTCAGTTAAAGTCCTAACCCTTAATAAACATTTTTCCAGCAGATGTTTCAGCATGTCAGAACAGGGAAAGCACAGAGGTAATTGATAACATAAAAATTACTGCTTTCTGTTTATGATAGCCAGTTCCAGGATATCAGCATTGTGCCTCCAGGCTCACTGGCATGGTTACCAGGACACTTGATGGATGTGAGCCATTCAGTAAGTTCTCAAACACAGTTAAGTGGAGCTATGGTTATAGCTACTATTTTAGTCCCAGTATACAAGCACCGGGGGATAATCGATTTATTGAAAGAAGCATGTCCAACTCTGCCATGGTAGGTGGTAATATGTCCCCTTTTCGCTAGTTGCTATTGGACCTTCTTCAAGTTGACCCATTCCGTCACATACCAAAGTTAGCAAGCACCCAGTGGGTTGCATGTTGTATAGCAACAACATGGCTTACTTTTTCGTGTTGTACATTTTGTTTGTACTCTACCCTTTACTTTTTTAGCTCCCTCTTGCCCAGTGTAGGGACTAAGAGCATGAACTGTTTAAGTTTAGTTGATGCATATACATGAAAGAGTAGCTCGATTCCAAACTGCATTATCTAGGTTTGTTAATTCAACTTTGAAAAATTTGACTTGATAGTATTTTCGTCAGACTAATATCTTTACATGTATTCTAAAAGTCCTGACTTAGTTGGACTAACACAATTATTATTATTTCGTCAAATGAATCGCTTTTTTTGAGGGCTTTATCATTCTCGAAAACTAATGAAACTTTGCATGCTTATCGGGACTGGTGAAATTTTTTGTATTTTATAGGTGTTGTGTATAGGTGTCAAAAAAATTAACTCAGTAGCACCCCCTAAATGCCAGCCCCAGCAAACCATTACATGTAGAGGTATGAAAATTTGGAGATACAAAGAACAAGATGAACAAAAAATCCTCTTGGAACCATACTCTAAACCCAACAGGAAGTTAGCCATTTTGAATTGAAATGTCATTTTTTACGATTTCATGGTCATGGAATTTAACCAACTAGTCCTACAGATTTCAATGGATGGACATTAAAACTTGTAAATCCCACCTTCAGATGTGGGTGACCCTTGATTGTGACCAGTTTTCATTTTTGATTAACAATATGGAAGTTATCAGGCCCAGAAGTTATATGTTTTGCAACGTAACAGGAAGTAGTTTTTTAACTCAGTTGTACATGATCCAATTTGCATCAAACTTCACATGCTTGATGAGAGTCCCACCCTGAACACATCGTGGCGCTTTCACAATTGATTGAAATTTTCATATAAAATTTCAATCAATAGTGAAAGCGCCACCTATTGGTACAGAAAGGACAAAGTTTTACACTAAGAGGTCCAACTCCTAGCAAGTTGACTTGATTGATCTCAAAATTGTGTCAACAAATCATTAAGTTCATCATTAAATTTTGTTAAGATATGACCATCTTGGGTCAAGTCATGACAGTTTTTGATGTCATGTTGCAATATCGAAATTCACCATGGCGTCACGGGAATGCCATTCTATGAAAACTCACAATATTCATTTTCAAGCATCACCAACATCTTAATGATCTTTTGACACAAGATCAATCAAGTCAACCTGCTGGGAGCTCGACCCCTTGGTGTAAAACTTTTTCTTTCCTGCGCCAATAGATGGTGCTCTCACAATTGCATAAAATTGTCATATAGATTTGTTAAAGGCCAGACTCTCATCAAACATGTGAAGTTTGATGCAGATTGGATCATGTACAACTGAGTTAAAAACTACTTCCTGTTTTGTGGCTAAACATGTAACTTCTTGGCCTTATAACTTCCACATTGTTAAACGAAAACTCAAATGGGTCGCAAACTAGGTTTGTCCCTACCTGAAGACAGGATTTACACATTTTGAAGACAATCCGGCAAAAGCTGTAGGAGATGTTGGATTTGAAAAATAGCAAAAATTTGCAACAAATCATTTTTCAACTTAAAATGGTGGACTTCCTGTTTGGTTTAGATCATGGCTCAAACTGACTTTTTTGTTTGTATCGTGATGCTCCATACACCGCCCAATTTTTGTATGTCTACATGAAAAAGGCCGGAGAGGCTCCTTCGTTGAAGTCTGTTAGGTGGCGCTCTTGAAGCATTTTTTTTAAGCTTTTACAGGTCACCCATAAAATATAAAATTTTTAGCCAGTCCTGATGTCTGTATAAATTTGGTGACTTGTTAAGTATGTTAAGACCCTCAAAAATGGGTCTAATTTGTTAAAAAAGAAAAGTAGAATTCCTTCAGTTTCAATAGGGTCCTCGCACCCTTCGGTGCTTGGGCCTTTATTATAATAATAATAAACGGACCAATTACAATAGGGTCCTTGCAATCTTCGGTGCTTGGGCCCTTATTATAATAATAATAAATGGACCAATTACAATAGGGTCCTCGCACCGTTCGGTGCTTGGGCCCTAAATATCTGCAACAAAAGGTCTTTGTTCAAGTTTTTACGTTTAGGAGTGTTATTGATGCTAGTTATCAATTTTTACCCTTGTGCAAGTCTCAGTTTTCTTTCTCAATTGGTCAGAACTCACAATCTAAGCTCTCATAAAGTCCTCCTTTTGGTTTTCTGAAAGCTGCAGATATACTGAGTATAGCCTCCCCTCTTTTGGTACATGTGGCTGTTTGATAGATGGCAGTCTATCAACTTTATCCTGTTCCTCTGTTCACTGGCTTTCAAACAGACCAAAAACAGCTGCAGACACACTCTAGTCTTCCTATTAACTTTCCCCTAGCTTTGGCTGGCTTCAAATACTGTAGTTTTCCTCTCTGTTTCTTTCTCTCTTCATTTAACCCCCTCCATCCCACAGACCTTCTGCAAAATTAGCCTGGTGGGAGAGATGAATGGCACTGAAGACCTTCCATCTTCACTGTGAAGGTAAGGATGGGAGGAGGAAAAGAGGAGAGAGGTTAAAAGATAAGAAGAAAGTGCAAGAATAGTTCTAAAAGTGGATAGAAAGAAATAAGGGCTGGGGGGCACTTTCAACAGATAAACAGCGTTAATTTGACTACATACAATCATATGCCTGCTTCAGTTTAGCAGCAACATGCACTGGCACACACATGAATACACTTACACTCACTCTTTACATGCTCTTAGTGCTACAGTACAGTACACAAGAAGTACACACAAACAGTACACATCTATTCCTGGCCAGCACAAAAGCAAAGTAATGGCCAGTGTCAGACTGCTTCCTCCTCTTTAATGAAAACACACAGCCCCTTCCTGACTACAGTCCCCACTGGCTTCGATCCCCACAATACGGCCATGCCACAACGTCCCTTTAGTTACCCAGCAGTTTGACATATTGCAAAGAGGGAGGGGATGATGCCAGTCCCATATCATCAAACCAGGTGTGAGGTTGTTTGGGTTATGTCAACACCGTCTCATCCCAAGTCATCAAATGTTGCTGCTTTGCAGCTAGTTAATGTTGCAGCAAGTCTACATGTTACATTTTAGGTATCCTTTTGTATCTGCTGTTTATGTTCTAGGATGGCGCTACCTTGAAGCCAACAAATGCACATGGTGGGATGATGTGGCCAGTGGTTATGTTTACACAACAACAGCACATGGCAACCAACGCCGGAACGTCAACAAACGCATATTCTGCAACAAATGGTTAGCATTACAGGAAGGAGGGACATGGTAAGGTGTAAAAAAAAACATCACATTCTAACAGGAGGAGGGGTTTGTTGGACCCATTCACCTCCCCTCCTGTCTGCTTTGTAGGTGCCCTCGCACTCCTTATATAACATCATCACCAGCAGCGTTTCAACCTGACTCTGTCCTGTGGTGTTTCCTGGGGATGAGACAGGTTCTGCCCAGTCATGTTCTCATGTGTATGATGCTACCTATCCATGTATCAGGCTGACGTAGCAGGTGCAATCTGGATATTCAGTATAACAACAAAGCAACAGACTGAAACGGGGTGTGTATGAACCCAGATGCAGTACTCCAACACTTACAGTCAGTTGGTAATAACTTTTATTGAAACCAACACAAAGAAAGCTCTGCTCACAGATAGTCAGTTCGTTCTTCAGGTGAATTACCCAAACAATGTCTCTGAGAATCCAACGACGCGAAGACACGAAACTGGAACCAACCGTGGTAGGAGAGCAGGAAACCCCGTAGCTCGAAAAGCCGACAACACGTGTGGGAATGCTGTCGGGGAATGTGCTGGGTCGTGGTCGGGGACAGGCAGAAGATCCATAGCCGGGAAAACAGTCCGAGAATGCAACGGTACCGTCGAGGAGCAGACAGGAGGATCGCCGTGGTCGAGCGGGGAGGTCTTTGCCAGTGGAGCCGTCAAATTTCCTGAACGCCGAAGCAAAGCACGTGGTCGGGGACAGAAGGCAGGTAGGTACACCGGGTGGCAGGCACGGAGAGCTGGTCGGGAACAGGCTGGGTCAGCAATTGGAGGTCTGGCAATAGAACACTGGATAGTCATGCATAGCAGAGGAACAATCTGGCAGTGAGTGAACGTGTTGGAGTGTCTTAAATACTGGACTGATTGGTGATGAGCTGCAGCTGTGGGAGAGAGCAGGCTGCAGCAGTGGGCGTGGCTGGCAGGTAGAGCAGGTCAGAGTGAGGTGAATGGAAAAGTACTGGCAGTGGAGGGGAGGAGGAGAATGCAGGAACCATGACACAGACTCTGTCTGGCACAGTTCACATCAACTGATGCCATCCTGGTGTGCATTTTAGCATCCGGACTGGCTGTAGCTCAGAGGTAGAGAGGGTCATCCTCTGATTGGAAGTTTCGATCCCCGGCTCCTCCAGGCAACATGTAGAAGTGTCCTTGGGCAAGACACTGAACCCCAAATTGCTCCTGATGCTGTGTCATCAAAGTGCGAGTGTGGTGCGTGAAAGGTCAGAAGGACGTTGTATGCTGTAAAGCCCTCTTAGGCAAATTGTGATTTGTTATAATAGGCTTTATAAATAAATTGGACTTGAATTGACTTGAATTAGCAGGTGTGTGTGAATGGGTGACCAGAAAAGCGCTTTACAAGTGCAGTCCATTTACCATTGTACCTTGAAAACACTGTCAAAGCAGCAGTATTTGACAAGTTTGGCGTGAGGACAGGCTGGTTATGTAGACACAGGCAGCAGAGGTCACTAGAGCCCTTTCCTGCAAAAAATAATACTAGAATAATGATAACACATGCCCTCCTTTAGTGGGTAAAACACACACACTATAAACCAGTACACTGCTCTCTGTGTCCCATGTGATACCAGAAGTCAGTATTGAGTTACTTTAACTAAACCACGTGGTATGTCATATGATAAGTATGTCAAAGTTACGAATGTTATGTAACTTTGAAATAGTAAAATGGGGGTGGGGTAGCTTTTGTAGCATAAATTCTAATGCGTCCTGACGCATCTTGCATCCTGATGCATCTTGTGCAAAATGTATGTCAACAATGCAGGGTTGTTTTGGTGACAGTGGGCCAATGCTCTATTACTTGCTTTTTTTAAGGCAAGATGGACGAAGTGTTGCCTGACCACCTATCGTTTTCCCCTTTGGAAGAAGACATGTTAAATTCTGCTGACAGTGATATCTCCTTGTGAACTGAAACAACTGCTGAAATGAAGGGTCACCAGCGTCTTTTTTCCATTTTGGACAACCCATGCTTACACTATTCTATCGTGCTTTTATTGTGACAGTTTTATCCTTTTCTTTGGTGGCATGGTTTGGCAATCTGACACTGAAAGACAGGAACAGACTGAGTCAGATTGTCAAATGGCCCAGCCGCCTGATTGGTGAGTCACAGCTGAGCATCGAGTCCCTGTACACCAAACAGCTGCAGCAGATAGCCAGTCACATTGTAAGTGACAACTCCCATCCTCTTTCTGAGGAATTACAGCTCCTACCATCTGGGCGAAGGTTTAAAGTACCTAGGTGTAGGACGAAGCGCTATAGGAACAGCTTTGTTCCAACCCCAATCATTCATTTAAAATAAAGCCTAGCACAGGTTGAACACTATTTTTTTTTATTTTTATATCTATTCATGAACTATTTGTTTGCCTTTTAGGCGTTATTTGATTTTACAGTTTTGCTTTAGTGGCTTCTCTTGAGTCCTGTTTGTTTCCTTCTTATGAGCTCGTGAGTACCCGGTGTTATGCATGTGTCCTCTGTCAGTGTTTTCTCTTGTTTAATGTTGTAAACTAACATGAATGTTCTCGAACATGGATGCAAAACAAATCTACCTATGAGTAATGATAGTCACCTCACCTCATGACAAGTGTGCAGGCTAGAGTGTGGATGTAAAAACTATTGGCACTTCCACTACATGGTACTGGCTCTACTCTATTGCACTCTACTTGCCTTTGGTATCGGATACTTTTCTGGGGGTTGTTTTCCATTAGAAGATAGTACCAGCTCAGTGTAGTTGGCTGTAATAGCGATGCCATGGGACACTCCCACTTACAGCATGTTACATTCATAAAGTGTGCTGCAGCGCGCAGTCAATAACAGGGTTACTGCGAAAAAGATTCTACTAATACCTGCCGGTAACATTTCCTCTCTCTCTCTCTCTGTCCCTTCTGTCGCATGATGAGGAGTTAGGGTGACTGCATAAATGTAGAAAGTTGAGTGCAGCACTACTTTATACACAGATGGCTGCAGCAAGAATAAACACGGAAGTTAAATAGTGGAGACAGATGTTCAGAAATGGAATGTAATGAGCGAATAAACACACAAATTACTTCTACATTTTTTAATATTTCAGGAACCTTTATGTGCAGAAATTACATATTATTTATATTTTTTAGAGCTCCCCCTGAACTTCTCAGGGGAGCTGAGCTACCCTTAGCTCCACACGTTGACGCATTGATGTTTCTCTCTGACCAATCAGTGGTCTGCAGTGTGTACATGTCACCCTTTAGTACCAGGTACCAAGTACTTTTTCCTAATGGAAAACCAAAAAAAGGCAAGTAGAGTAGAGCCCGTACTATGTAGTGGAAAAGCACCATAAGTGTGGGTCCCTTACACTAAATGACTCTTCTTGCCTAAGTGACCTAGGCAGTAATGGAATCTGAATGCAAGTTATCAGCTGGAGACAGATGTTAAGGCTGTGACACACCAAGCCACTGGTCAGCCGTCAGTCAAAGTTGGGCCACTGCATCCATGGCCTTTGTGGCTGCAGTGTGTCTCCCATCGTTGGCCTTCGTTGACCCTCATTGATCCATGAAAAGAGAAAGGCAGGTGAAAAATGTAAACAAAGGGCTGAAGTTAAGAGGAAGTGAGGTCGAAAACAAACTTGTCAGATAAGGTTGTTTTGTTTTAGCCATTGAGCTCTTTCGCAGAAATGTTTCCTGGTGGTTTGTGTTGTTGGTCACTGGCGCACAGTAAATGTGCTTTGTTCTTTCAACAAAAGATTGTGTTGTTAATGTGCTAAATGACTAACTAACATCAAAACAGTCTTCCAGTTTCCCTTTTTCAATGATGAAGACCGCTGTTTGCTGTTATTGGGGAGTATTTCCTCCCACACAGGTGCAGAAGGTATCAGGAACACAGCGGAGAGCTTTTGTCACAACTTGTTCTCTGATGTCAATTTGGTGTGTCTGGGCCTGTAGACACATGTGTAAACTTTAATGTGTCTTGGCTATCCATTTCTGATCAGATCATCAAAATGCACATTAATACCAGGTATTACCATGCAAGGTCATGTTTAAGGCTTGGCAATTTTTTTAATTTGTATTAATGCAAATGTCATTGCATTATTACAAATGTCACTACAATTTTTTTTTAAGGTTTTCTGATGTCTGGAACAGAATTCAGGGATTTCAGTTTCACTACAGCTGGCTATATTCCAAATATCAATTAGTCATGACATTTTAGTATATTTTGTTCTGTCTGCATTTGGATTAACTTAGGAATTTTATGTTTCTAGCAATAGAAGGAAATTCTTGGAAATAAAATAAAGTAAAAACTTGTTTTGCATAAACGTATTTAGTGCTTCTGTGAGCCACTATTTCAGTTATATCAGCAAGTGGCCCTTCAGAATAAAATAATTAGCCACAAATTTTGTCCCAGAGGCACCTGAGCAATTAAAAAATGCTGTCTTCCTCTATTCTTGAAGTTTTCTCCTCAACAGGCATTTATCTTTTTATGGCTCCATCCTTTAAATCTCCCCCTCTGTTATCCTCAGTGGTCAAACCAACGTGACAGACAAAAAAGTGCTATGGGGGAAAGGTACTGTGCAACAGCAGCTTGGTAGAGACACATTATAAATTGAATTTCTATCCTTGAGAGGCCAGCATTTTCATTAATTTGTCGTCACTGCAAACACTCACTACCTAAATCCCCCTTTGTGTCTTTTTCTATTGTTTGAAAACTCTAATACCCAGCCATATTAATTAATGGATGCTCTCCAGCAGTGGGTTTCCAGGAGGATGCAAAGTTGCTGCAGGAAATGCAGGACATCAGGGATCTCTTTGGCCTGAACGATTTAACTCTCCGGGTGGCAATTTAAGTTACTGTCACAACACTGGCTTGCCTCTTCCTTTTCTCCTCTGTCTCTCTTTTTCTTCCCTCCTATATTATTCTGTCTGCACTTTCTCTTGTTTCTTCTGATTTTCTGTCATCCACTTCTCACAGAGTCACTGGACTAAAGGAGTCCAGTATACTATTTGGTAGAAGGAATTCACCTCTCTCAGTTGTGGGTATACTAACCATAAGGATCTTCTCTTGCTCTAATTAAGTCAAACATGTGCAATGAAGTTGCACCCTATTTCAGCCTTCCTCAGAGGAGAATAATGGAGAGCTATCAAATCAAAGCAGTTTGGATTCAGTCAGTGTCCGAACAGCAAGAATACAATACTAAAGGAGCCATAATTTCTATTACTACAATTTTTACCAATACAGCACAGTGTCCCTGCATTTATTGGCAGTGTTGTTTTGCATAGCTTGATAAGACAGTCTGTTCTCTTTCCAAACTTGTAAAATAGAACCGCTTTGTCAGTGCTTTTGGCATATGTGCACGATGCCACCTTTCACGTCCGCATTGGACACCATCGGCTGTGAACATGGCCAGACAGAATCAATCGCGGTATTAATATACGCTGGCTTACCTGCCACGTCCACATGATACGCGACCGGATAGAACCTGTCGTGTGTGCATGAAATGCAGGAGGACGGTATCAGGTGGAAATGCTGCTGGTAACAGCGTAATATAGGGAGCACGAGGGTGCATACAGGGTGGGAGGGAGGGGTGGTGGATGGGTCCCACAAACAATGGACTCCTGTGAGTCCTGTGTTCATTTCCTGTCTTAACGTGATGTTTTTTATACACTTTGTCATATGCCTCCTTCCCCTAATCCTTCATGTGTTTGTGATATCTAAACATAATTACATGCATGTCATTGTGTAATCTCACTATGTGCTTGTGTTGACATGAAGAATGCAGCGATCCGATATTAAGGTTGGATATTGGTCCTGATTTTGACAAAATAGCTGGATCAGTTAGTGGATAATCCACCAGTCAATGTACCGTCATTAGTTGCCATATGCTGTGGTTGCCTAAACATGATCACATGCTTGTGATTCCACCTTGTGCGTTTGTTGACATCACAATAGCAGATGCAGGAGGACACCTACAGTGTAATATGTAGATGTGGAAGTCCACTGCAAAGCAGCATCATGTGATAAGTTAGGATGAAAATGTGTTGAAATGACTGGCTTCCCATATATTTTTTTTTTTTACTACAGAGTTCTTTGTCCACATTGAAACACCACCCTCAAACAAACTTAATTCTTTTTAATTTTATCCTCTTTTTAGTTGGCGAAAACACAAAAATGTGCATCACAGCCAACATCAGGTATTGGTATCAGGACTGAAAATGTCAGATTGGTTCATCACTAGTTGTCTGTGTCTGACAGCAGAATACGTATAAAATAGTGCTGTAATGGCATCTTACTGATGCTACAAGTTAACAGTCATTCCCAAGCTGTAGCACTGCAGTGTTGAAATCGTAACAGTCATTACACTGTCAGACAAAACATAAATCTAGGTTCATGACAGCCGCTCACTGTGCATTCAGAAAAACTGAAAATGAAAATGAGTGATCACAGAGAAGTTCATCTTACACTTACAGCCCCCTGACCTTCACTGGGCAGCTCACGCATCACTCTGCAAAAGCTCAGTTTACCCCACACTGCAATACCAAGCAGGAGTCTAAGATTTATACACACTGCAATCTGTGCTCACATGCCAGGTATAATGCCACAATGCATCAGGTGTCAGGAGTCCTGGGAGTGTAGTGTACCATTATTGACCCTGACCTAACCTTTTCATCTTAACCACAGGAACTGATGAAATTACACATCATAAGTTACAGAAATATGACACGGTATAAGTTTTAGAGTTTATACAGGCTGCAATCCATGATGGAAATGCTCTGGTTTTGGGTAAGAGAACCACTGTTTTATATTTACACGAAGAGAAGACTATATAAATCTTAATAGGTTTATTGTGGATGTACCCTGCTGCCCATCCTTCTACTGGCCACCACAACCTGTCACTGGTCCCATACTTACCAATTCTGTAAGCCTCATTTCATCAGTGTGCCTCTTTCATGCCAGGGAGCTGTTATTCAGGGTGGCTGTGATTTGGTGCTATTAGCAAACTACTGTGATTTTTAAACTAGAATTTCCCCAGGTTTAGCTAGTTAGCTTTTCTTTCCCCCTTACACATGCATAGGTTAACCCTTTGAAACCTGAGCAAATTGGCTTGATTTCTTTCAAAAATGTGAGGAAGGCAATGAGCAATGAAACAAGAAATGACCCAAAAGGAGCAAAAAATAAGCAAAAAGTACAAAAACAATGCCTGAAAGAAAAAAAAAGCACACTTCCAAACCTACGCCTCATCTCCAATCACCTCCCCCGCAGCATAAAAGCTCCTGCTTCACTCTGCACAGGCGACAGATTGTTTCTCATGTAGCGGTTAAAATAGAGGATTTATTAATTAATTATCAATTAATTAAAATTATCAATTAATTAATGAATCAATACCAAATTACGTAACTATAACTCATAATGCAAAATTATGACTCAGAAACTTGAATTGGCACATGGATGAAGTGGAGTAATGGGACTCAACTTCAGCTATCAAGAACAATAAGTTTACATTAAAAGTTAGAGTTTAAAACCTCGGATCACCACCCATTAAAATAGAAAGGTTGATAGCCTGTTTTACCCTATAAATTAATCTAGTCTCATAATTTGAAGTTTGCTACAGAGTTCTTGTTCCAGGTGTACAGGGACCTGACATTATACACACACACATCACAAGATCAAGTGTCTTTATAAATGAAAGTTTTATTAAAATTCTCACTGAACACAAAACTAATCCTAAAACTACAAATGGATGAGTTCAAGAATCAGTATGGATAAATGACGAAACAGTGAATACAGCAAAGACACAAAGTGAATAAAATGACGAAATGAACAACAATAAAAATGAGGGGATGAAAACCAGTGAGGAACTGAATTAGGTGTGACATCTGGACTTGATCAGGTGCACTGAAATAGTGCAGCATGATCAAGCAGATGTAAAGTTAAGATTAAAGAAAAGTCAATGTCAAGCATCGATCAACAGAAGAGGGGAAACCTATCCCATAAAACATGGAAGGAAAAGATTAAGAAGAGGCCTGATCAGAGAATAACCCATAATTGTATTAATGGGAGATCCTAACCTAGCTCTAACACTTCCTATGTGCCCCTATCATTTAAGAGCATCAGCCCCATAAAAGCACAGGAAAGATCATTTCACCTACCAACAGTTCGCTCTGGAAAGTTGCAGTGTGGCCTTTGTGAGGACACTGGATGAGCAGTTCGTTTACACTCATGCAGTTCCGGTGGCTGGCCTCGGTCGGTTTGACATTGATTCCTCCATCTCTCTCTCTCTCCATGAACGGTGGGGGGGGGCAAAGGTCCAAAGTCCAAAAGTGCAAAACCCAAGAAGCCAAAAGAGCCAAAAGACCAAAGTCCTTCGACTTCACTTTGGGTTATAACTCCTGTGAAAAAATGGGTGTGGTGCTTGACCATCAAGGCGGGAAGAATACGCTCCTCCCTTCTATCACTTCTACTGTTTTAACTGTCTGGATCTAATTTCTTCCTAGAGTGTTGATAAAGTTCACTACAGGCTTTCAAATCTTCAATATTTGAAACCATGACACTCTCCTCTTCTGATCAGAAGAGAAACTACCAAACACTTACGAGAAAAACAAATAATTATTTGACAGATCATTAACTAAGGAAAACAGTATTAACCACGTTTAACAAACATAACAAATATATGTGAAAATAAATAAGTGTAATACTACGGTGTAAAAACACTCTGATATAATTAAAGGTTGTTAAAGATCCTATTTGAGTAAAGGTATACAAGTACTAGCATAAAAATATAATTTAATAAGTATAAAAGTACTTAATATGACCAAAGGTCTGTCAACAAAACTTATAATTAGAAAATCATAAACTGCATAATTACAAAACAATATAGCATCTGCACACAACATTGTAAAGGAAGGATGATTAAGATAAGACAGAGGAGATGCATATCAAAATGCAAGTCTGTATTAAGAGTCTTTCCATTTAGTGTGTAGCACACTGCTGGCAGGGGGTTATGCAAGGTAACACCCCTCTACACACAAACAGGCACAGCTTGCGTTTGGGAGTTTGGCCTCAAACAGGTAAGCAAAGTTCCAGTTCTGTAGGTGTGAGACCTCCACACAACATTTCAAAATACTTTTACTTTGAATATGAAAATCAGTTAATGTGGTCCTCTCTTACCAGTCTGGTAGGTCACATGTTGGTTGTGTAACAAAGACATAAATTGTCAGTTTCTATGATGTAGAGATCTCCTGATGTCTCCTAGAGTCTTTGCAGGAGCTCATTTGACAGCTCCTTGCCCAAAATGAGTCGTAAGTTAACTCAAACTGTCAGTCGGGCAATAAAATCTGTCGGAATTTAGTTCTGCTTACAAGAGTCGTAAGATCAACAAGGCAGTTAGGTCCATTAGCTGACCCCGGGGTTTATCTAAGAAATCTCCAAAAGAAGTTTCAGTTTTGGGTAGGCATTTAAATATCTTCTTATCAAGAGTTGTCCTCATCATCCACTACACCCACCTCACCAGTGTGCCTTCCTTCTTCGAGCTCCAGTGCCTCGCCACCCAGCCCCTCGCCTTCGGACTCAGCCACTCGCTGCCCTCACCACCTCGGACAACCCCTACTCACACTTCTCCCCGCCTTGTCACTGCCATCAGCATCTCCAGCCTCACCAGCTTCCTCTGCCCTCATGCTCCCTGTCTCCAACCCCCAAACTCCACTCCCTTCCTTACCCCTTATCATCATCATTAAAACTCTATTGATTGTTAATTTCCCCGTCTGTGCATTTGCTATTGGGTCCTGCCTCTCCCCTTTGGTATCGAGTAGGGTTACACATAACTACATGTAGCATCATCCCACCATGTGCATTTGTTATCCCAGTAGCGCCATCCCAGAATGTAAACAGTAGACAGAGGGATACCAAAAACATAATATGTAGACGCAGAATTCCTCTGCAAAGCGGCAATATGAAGACTTGGAATGAGAATGTGTTGACCATCCACTCTGACTTCCTTCATCTTCAGATTTCATGTCTTTATAATAAAAACACCTGACAGAGTGGTTAGGTTGCAAAAAATTAAGCTTTCAATGGTGTTCTCCTGTTCATGATTACAGATCAATATTGTCATAAGCGCTAGTTTGAAAAAGTGCATCAACATTTTTACAGCCAAGTTGACCAACATAACAAACCCACAGTTTATGTTGGTCAGTTTTTTCTATAAAATGGCAATTTCCCGCCATCCATGTCCTAAAGTGTTTCTTTGCATGTTGTTTCCCTTATAAGCAAAACCACACAAGGCCATGATTGTGGCATATAAGAATTCCTGTAGGCTCTTCAATAGGCTGTCAAAACCTCTCTCTTCTCCGGTTGTCACTCAACTGTCTGACTATGTTCCTGTTTCTACCCCTCCCCCAAATCTTCCTCCTTCCTCCCCTCATCTCCACCTCATGTCACCTCTCCTCTGCACCTCCCCACCCCTCTTCCTCAATTTAATTGCATGTCATTATGAAATCTCGTTTGATCCAGTTTTGCCTAATCAAATTAACAAGTCCTCCTTTGATTTTCAATTATCTCTCCTCCAGGCTCTAGTTAGCTTTATTTTATACATTCCATTGGCCGCCAGCCACAGGCAAGAGATTGATGGGTGGATCTCACACACACACACACACACACACACACACACACACTTCAGAAGCTCATGCAAGTTTGCACTCTGCAGAGACGTTACTTGAAGGTAAACAAAAAGACAAACTGGGTGACAAAATCAAACAAATCCCTATACCCAATATAACAATCAGAAAATCAGATAAATTAGCTTATGATGTCCTGTCACAGACTGAGCTATGCAGAGTGCAGAGTGCATGTCATTAGCCATTGATGAATCTACAGATGTCACGGATAATGCCCAACTTTTAGTCTGTGAGATTTTTTTCACAAAGAAAAGAAAGAGATCTGTGAGGACCTGCTGGGTGTAAGGCCACTTGAGACAGACACAAGAGGTGAGGACATATATGAGGCTATTAAGGAGATGCTGATAAAGAGGGGGATTGAGCTGAAAAAGGTGGTCTCAGTCACTACAGATAGTGCCCCAGCCATGGTAGGAAGAGAGAGAGGGGCTATGACACGGATGAAAGAAGACACCACAGATCTCATTGCATAGCACTGTATCATCCATCAGACTGTGTGCCTCTCTGAAGGAAGAGGTTTTTTTTCCAAAGTAATGTGTACAATGTTAAAACTCATCAACTTCCTCAAAGCATCATCATTCCATCATCACCGTCTGCTGAGAGATTTTCTGAGAGAAGTTGAGGCAAATGCAAATGACTTCCTGCTGCACAACAATGTAAGATTTCTGAGCAAAGAGAATGCTTTAGGTTGCTTCTAGTCTGTTTTTTACAACAAATTGTACAAGATGAGCACAATATGGACATGGTGGCTTTTTTGGTCCACATCACAGCACACTTTAAGGAGCTCAAGTTGATCTTCAAGGAGAGTGCACACACTTCCCAAGCGTGAAGGAGCAGATTCAGGGTGACAGAGACAAGATTCCTTACATTCACTTCATAGACAAGCTGATGAGAAACTTCAATGATTTGACAGCTTCTGCCTTGGAAAACAGCTCCTCCTCCTAATCCAGAGTCCATTCCTCATCAGAGAAGTCAGGGTATTTTCAACTGTAAGTTTGTTTTACCTTTTATTGTTATTTTTTGTTGATTTGGTTTATTTATTTAACATCTATTTTTAATTGTATGAAATAAACATTCATTCTTATACTAATTAATTCACTTGCAGGAGGTGACAGAGACCTTCAAGTGGGCACATGCTAGATCTCTACAACTACAGCTCACTGATCTGCAAGCAGATGTTGCACTAAGAGAGCATTTTAGAGCAAGTGACCCTGCTTCTTTCTGGCAACAATTGCCAGTGCCTGAGACTGCTTACCCTGATCTTACCAAAGTAGCCCTGCACACATTGACCATGTTTGGATCTACTTACAACTGTGAGTCAGCATTCTCTGTCATGAACATTGTAAAAAACAAGCACCGTTCCAGGCTCACCAACAAACACCTACATATATGCATGAGAATGGAACTAACAACATTCAAGCCAAAATTTAAGCTGCTGACAGAGCAGTCATATGCCCATTTCTCCCACTCCAAGAAAAATGTAATGTTACAAAAGAGTGTA
Organism: Plectropomus leopardus; assembly: GCF_026936395.1. Lineage (NCBI taxonomy): Eukaryota > Metazoa > Chordata > Actinopteri > Perciformes > Serranidae > Plectropomus > Plectropomus leopardus. The sequence goes on along the minus strand of NC_142194.1, from coordinate 29,962,593 downwards.
AAAAAATATGATGTTAAAGGAAAAGGAGGCATTTTTTTCTTAGAGGCCCATTTTTGATTTATGTTACTTAAAAGTTTCATTCCTATATTACTTGAAATGCAGCTTCACATTGCATGTTTGATATTTTTACTTGAAATATAGGCCTCAAGTGCCTGTTCTATTGTTTGAAATATATGCCATTGTTGTTAACCATGTTAGGAAAGGAAAGAAGAAAATATGAAGAGAAAGGGGACTACTCAAAACTTTGTTTGCCCTTTTTCAAAAAGAGGCACCTTTATTTTATTATTACAAAGAAATGTATGTTCTGTTTTCATTTATTTTATAGAATCATTCTAAATTAGCAGGCTCGTGTCAAGATACTACCACACCCTCATTTCTAAATACAATGAAACCTTTTTGCTGTCTGACTTGTCATAGAGAAACTGGTGAAGTTGTTTTCTGCGCACATATTATGGTTCTGACACACCAGTGTTGGACCATCAGTGAAAGTCTGTGAATGTAACAGCAGTAGGAAACAGCTGATGATATGAGGGGCCGTGTGGGACATTATTCAGAATTACCTCTCATATTTACATATGAAACCAATATCATTCACACACACAACTGAAAAACATACACGTATACAAATGAAAACCATACACACACACTACTGAAAACCTCACACACACACACACACACACTGGTGACGTGCTCTCATAAAAACAGCGGAAAATTTCAGTAGAAACGGAACACATTTCAGTAGAAACTGGAAGGCAGAGTTAAACCAGAAAGTGTAAATGGGGGGAAACCACACAGATGTCTTCCCAACAATCTACAAATAATCTCACTGAGGGAGCAACTTTACTAAACACAAATCTCTCATCAGGCCAGCAACACCATATACATCGGCCAGCTACTGCTCTGGTTGGAGGAAGCTAGCCCTTCAGAAAGCGTCCCATTACCATAGTTACTCACTTACCGGCATGCTTGCATGCACAGCGAGAGAGGACAGGAGGGAGAAGAAACGACGCTGACTTAAATTACAGCATAACAGAGAAAAAAACCCTGTACAATAATTGACTGGATATTTCGAACCATTCCCCAGATGATCTGAATGACTCGTTTCTCTGTGCTGACCTGTCTCGTCAGTGTGCTGCCAATATCCTCATTTCACCGCAGTGTTTTTTCCATTATATATACTATTACAAAACACAACCTAGGTTTTTTCAGTGGAAAGGTGTAGCATTTTTCCATCTAGCTTGTTTTTCATACTATATATCATATACATTTGCCTGTACTTAGCTAAATTCCACTCTTCAAAAACAATTATTTGCAACTCCCAAAAAAGGATTTGACATGTGAAATATTTTGTACTCTTTATATTTACACTCTTTGCTTTGTTGTGCTGCAATTGCACAACATCTTTTTTCATAAAAATAATAATAATGATAATAATAATAATAATAATAATAATAATACATTTTATTTATATAGCACCTTTCATACATGGAATGCAGCTCAAGGTGCTTCATAGAGATAAAAGAGGTACTTGAAGGCAAAAAAAAGAAGCAGCAATAAAGTATACAGGTTATTAGATTGGATATAAGATGGGATCCCATGGGATAAATTGAATCATATCGACCTTATCTTATGTTAGATAGTGTTAGAAATATGTTGTATAATATTCATTATTAATAGACAATAAAAATACCAAACTAACTGCCGGCTCTGTTGGTGTCACTGCTTCAGATCATGGCCCATCTCATATGTACACCACAGGTCAAGTCATGGACATGCACTAACATGACACACTGCCGATAATCCCCTCAGAATGACCACAAAGCCAACAAGTAAAGCTGTAGTGAAGTATGCATTACATGTATGTGAGACCAGAATGGGAAAAAAAACCTGTATAAGAACATATTGAAAGCCACTCTGTCTTTGTGTTGTACTCAACAGCTGAGTAGATGCATGGCTTTTATTAGCCCCTGACAATAACTGTCAGCCAGCATTTCATATTCAAAGTAATGTGTATAATTACAGTTTTACGAGCAGCCTCTGAATACATTTAGACAGCAATTTTATTTCTGAATGTGATGCTGTTCCACAGATTATCAATAGTTAATGTGCTCTCTGTCTTTCTCTGGATAGCCAGAGAGAGCAAGCTAGTGAGTAAATAAAGACAGAGAAAAGGAAAGAGAGGCTCTGACCCTATAGAAAGGTTAAGTCTTCATTGGGTTGGTCAGCCACAGAAACTTATTATAAAGATAACATCTGTAGAGCCTGTATTTATGAAGAAAGCCATGGAGTCATTATGATTTGAAGCTGATTAGGGAAAGCATCTTTAACTACAGCCAATCACGGAACAGAGAGAGTAAACTACAGCAAATAACAGAGCAGAGACAGTTAAGTACAGCCAATCATAGAGCAGAGAGAGTTAATTAGAACCAATCACAGAGCAGTGAGTGATCACTACAGCCAATCACATAGCAGAGACTGTTCACTACAGCCAATCACAGAGCAGAGAGTGTTAAATGGTAAATGGACTGTACTTGTATAGTGCTTTTCTAGTCTTTTCGACTACTCAAAGCGCTTTCACAGGACATGTCACATTCACCCATTCACGCACACGTTCAAACAGTAGTGGCAGAGGCTACCTTACAAGGTGCCACCTTGGTAGTAATCATTCATACGCATGCACATTCCAATGACACAGCATCAGGACCAAATTGGTGTTCAGTATCTTGCCGAAGGATACTTCTACATGAGGAAATGAGGAGCCAGGGATCGAACAGCTGACTTTCCAATTAGACAATCTCTCCGCCACAGCCGCCCCAACTAGCCCCAGCTGTTAACTACAGCCAATCACAGAAAAGAGAGTTAATAACAGCCAGATACAGAGCAGTGACTGTTTACTACAGCCAGTCACAGAGCAGTGAGTATTCACTACAGCCAGTCACAGAGCAGAGAAAGTAACTACAGTCAATCACAGAGCAGAGAGTTAACTACAGCCAATCACTGAGCAGAGAGAGTAAACTACAGCCAATCTCAGAGCAGAGAGAATTAACTACAGCCAATCACAGAAAAGAGAGAGTTAATTACTGCCAGATACAGAGCAGTGAGTGTTCATTACAGCCAATTACAGAGCAGTGGGTTTTCACTACAGCCAATCACAGAGCAGAGAAAGTAACTACAGTCAATCACAGAGCAGAGAGAGTTAACTACAGCCAATCACTTAGCAGATAGAGTTAACTACAGCCAGTCACAGAGTAGAGAGATGTTGCTACAGCAAATCACAGAGCAGAGAGATATTGCTACAGCAAATCACAGAACAGAGATAGTTAACTGCAGCAAATCACAGAGCAGAGAGAGTTGACTACAGCCAAACACAGAAAAGAGAGAGTTAACTACAGCCAGTCACAGAGTAGAGAGATGTTGCTACAGCAAATCACAGAGCAGAGAGATTTTGCTACAGCAAATCACAGAACAGAGATAGTTAACTGCAGCAAATCACAGAGCAGAGAGAGTTGACTACAGCCAAACACAGAAAAGAGAGAGTTAATTACAGCCAGTCACAGAGCAGTGAATGTTCAACACAGGCAATTACAGAGCAGACAGAGTAACTACAGCAAATCACAGAGCAAAGAGAGTAAACTACAGCCAATTACAGAGCAGAGTGAATGATTTACAGCCAGATACAGAGTAGTGAGTGTTCACTACATCCAGTCACAGAGCAGAGAGTTTTCAGTAGAGCCAATCACAGAGCAGAGAGTATTAACTACGGCCAATCAGGGAGCAGAGAGAGTTAACTACAGCCAATCACAGAGCAGAGAGAGTTAATTACAGCCAGTCACAGAGCAGTGAATGCTCACTACAGCCAATTACAGAGCAGACAGAGTAACTACAGCAAATCACAGAGCAGAGAGAGTAAACTACAGCCAGTCACAGAGTAGACAGTGTTAACTACATCCAGTCACAGAGCAGAGAGAGTTAACTGCAGTCAATCATAGAGCAGAAAGATTTACCAATAACAGAACAGAGTGTTAACTACAGCTAATCACAGAACTAAGCGTCCATGAGAACCAGTCACAGAGCAGTGAATGTTCATTACAACCAGTCATGGAGCAGATAGAGTTAACTACAGACAATCACAGAACAGAGAGTTAGCTACAGCAAAGCACAGAGCAGAGAGAGTTAACTACAGTCAATTATAGAGCAGAAAGAGTTAACTACAGCCAATAACAGAACAGAGAGTGTTAACTACAGCTAATCACAGAACAGAGCGTTTACTACAGCCTATCACAGAGCAGAGAGAGTTAACTGCAGGCCATCATAGAGCAGATAGAGTTAACTACAGCCGATCACAGAGCAGAAAGAGTTAACTACAGACAATCACACAACAGAGTTAACTAAAGCCAGTCATAGAGCAGAGAGTGTTCACTACAGCCTATCACAGAGCAAAAGGGTTTAACTCATCCTATCACATACTGACATCTCCTTTTAAACCCTAGGTCAGATTTGGACCAGATTTTCTGTGAATCTTCATTGGACCAATTTCATCCAAATTTATTAATAGATTGTTGATTAATTGTTGATTAAATTGATTATTGTTGATTATTTAAAAATCTCATAATAATTAATACATCTTCTGTCAAACAGCATCATAACAGGAGAATTAAATGCAGACTCTTAAACATTAGATCCGTATCAACCAAAGCTGTTTTAGTCACTGATTTAATATTGGATAACCATATTGATTTATTCTGCCTCACAGAGACCTGGCTGTGTCCTGATGAGTACGCTAGCCTGAATGAATCCACTTCTCCTGGTCATATAAATAGTCACGTTGCGCGCCACACTGGCCGAGGAGGGGGAGTCGCTGCTATTTTTTATTCAAGCTTAGCAATTCATATTAAAGCTAACCTAATTTATAGTTCATTTGAAAGCCTTTTTCTTAGTCTTTCTCACCCATCCTGGAAAACTCTACAGCCAATTCTGTTTGTTATAGTATACTGCGCCCCCGGCCCATACTCTGAATTTCTATCTGAATTCTCTGAGCTTATATCAAGTTTAGTGCTTAAATCAGACAAAGTAATTATCATAGGGGATTTTAACATTCACATGGATATAAATAATGAAAGCCTTAGTTCTGCTTTCTCCACACTTTTGGATTCAACTGGCTTCAGTCAGTGTGTACATAAACCCACCCACTGCTACAACCACACCCTAGATCTTGTCCTAGCATACGGCATCGATATTGAAGATTTATTAGTCTTCCCCGAGAATCCCGCTCTGTCTGACCATTATTTACTTTCAATTTTTTATTACTCGACTACAAGCCCCTCAGTAAGAGTTACTATTCTAGATGTCTATCTGATTTAGCAGTAACTAAATTTAAGAAATTGATTCTTTCTGCATTGACATCATTACCATGTCTTACAGTGACTGAAAATACTCTTACTAACTTAAGTCATTCTCAAATTGATTGTCTCGTTGATAGTGCTACTGGCTCACTGCGATCAGCTTTTGACTCTGTTGCACCTTTCAAGAAGAAAATAATGAAACAAAGAAAATTAGCTCCATGGTTTTAACCCCCAGATCCGCAAATTGAAACAAACATTGTGAAAATTTGAAAGAAATTGGCGTTCAACCAATCTAGTCTGGCTGGATAGTCTTAAAATGTATAAGAAGGCCCTCCGCCATGCCAGAGCAAACTATTACTCATCATTAATTGAGGAAAATAAAAACAATCCCAGGTTTCTTTTCAACACTGTAGCCAGGCTGACTCAGAGTCACAGCTCCATAGAGCCTTGTATTCCTTCGGCCCTAAGCAGTGATGACTTTATGAGTTTCTTTAATGATAAAATTATAACTATTCGAGATAGAATCCATCACCTCTTGCCCTCAACTGACCTGACCCTGGACTTGGATATGGCAGCAAGGCCTGGAATTTATTTGAACCGTTTTTCCCCCATTGACCTTCACCGACTCTCTACTCTGATTTCTGCATCTAAGCCATCAACATGCCTGCCAGACCCCATCCCAACTAGGCTACTTAAGGAAGCTTTGCTCTTATTAGACAATTCTTTATTAGATATAATCAATGTGTCTTTATTAACAGGCTATGTACCACAGTCCTTTAAAGTAGCTGTCATTAAACCTCTTCTAAAGAAGCCCACTCTCTTTAGCTAACTATAGATTGATATCTAATCTCCCCTTTATTTCTAAAATCCTTTAGAAATGGGTTGCTCATCAACTCTGTGACTTTCTTCAAGATAATAGTTTATTCAAGGACTTTCAGTCAGGCTTTAGACTTCATCATAGTACAGAGATAGCACTAGTAAAAATTATTAACAACTTATTGATTGCTTCTGATTTGGATCTGGTCTCTGTTTTAATCCTTTTAGATCTCAGTGCCGCTTTTGACACCATTGACCATCAAATCTTGCCGCACAGAATGGAACAGTTAATTGGCCTTAACAGAACAGCACTAACATGGTTTAAATCTTACTAATCAGATCATTCCCAATTTGTTCACATCAATGATCAATCCTCCGCGCATACTAAGGTCTGCTTCGGAGTGCCACAAGGTTCTGTGCTTGGACCAATCCTTTTTACTTTATATATGCTTCCTCTAGGCAACATTATTAGAAAACCCTCTATAAATTTCATTGTTATGCTGACGATACACAATTGTATCTATCTATGAAACCAGATGAAACTGATCAGCTATCTAGACTTCAAACGTGTCTTAAGGATGTAAAAGCCTGGATGAGCCGTAATTTCTTGATGTTGAATTTTAGACAAAACTGAAGTTATTGTTCTTGGCCCCAAACACCTCAGAAACTCTCTTTCCAACAATGTAATTGTAGACTTAAGACCTTCCTTTTTAATAAAGTTTATAATTAGGGCTGGCAAAGGTTGTCCGGACCAGCCCATAGTTAGGCTGACATAGGTTTAACCTGCCGGGGGACTATCTATAGGGGTCAGAGAGGAGTGGGGACTAACACTGCTCTCTGACCTTTATATTGAAGCCATAATAGCTGATTAGTGACCCTAGTTTCATTAGTGTGTATATTCCTGGAGCACAAGTTTCTTGTGCTCAATTGAAATCCCCATCTGTGTGATGGGGTAGAGGGGGAGGTGGCAGAGCTTTCGGCCCAATCCGGCGGGGGTGGTTTTGAGTCTGTTCAGATCTGCCACTCTGGCTCTGCTTCCTCTCTCTTTCTTTCTTTTCTTTCTTTTCTATTACTGCTCTGTGGCATTCATATTGAAGTTGTAACTGCTGATCAGTGACTCTAGGATCCTCATTGAGTGCTTATACTTTTTACTGCTCACCACCTTGAGCCTGTTGAACTGCACTACGCTAATCCCATTTCCCCATTCCTGCTCCCTTGTTTCCTAGCTTTCCTGGATCCTGGCCGCAACCCTGGCTGTGCCTGATTGTGGTGATATCTGTGCTGGCACAGTGGCCCTGCCTTTGGTTGTGCTCGTGCTGTGGCTGCACTGATACTGTACCCCCCGCTCGCCCTGATCGTGGTCTTGGTCCTGGTTGCACTGATGCCATTATCATGCCTTTGGACACCTCCCTATCAATATATGCATGAGACTCATCACCCTCAACATCATCATAGAGTGCATTTGATAATTTCACACCTATCGTTATTGTAATATGACATGTATTTGTTTCCGCTATTGCTGTGCCTCTCTCGCCCTCTCTCCACTGCCCCCCTCTTCTCTTTCTTTTTTGCCACAATTGTATTTCATTTGTTATTAACAATATCTATTGCATGTCTATCCGTCCTGGAAGAGGGATCTCTCATCATCCTCTGCCGCTCTTCCTGAGGTTTCTTCTTTTTTTTTTTCCTGTTAAGGAGTTTTTCCTTGGGTGGTGTGAGGGTCTAAGGGCAGAGGGATGTCGTACACTGTAAAGCCCTCTGAGGCAAATCATGTTTTGTGATAATGGGCTCTATAAATAAAACTGACTTGACTTGACTTGATATCTTGTATTGTTTTGAACATACTGACCAATGACCTGTAGAGGTGTTGTGGCTTAGTAACTTCTTGAGACAATCATCACTAAACTTGTAAGATATGTCCACATAAGAACCTGAAACATACCCTGAAAGTTTCATACTAATTAAAGAATGTGGGGTACTAAAAGTGCAAAAACTGTGTGCGGCATAACATAAATCAGACTTTAAATTCGAAATTGTTTGTCCAATTAAAAAAGTTGCAGGATATGTAAATCCTTAAACTTCACTATGTTTTTAAAATCAGTCAGTAGGGGTTGCCGCACCGCCATTTTTTACATCTCCTTAACAGTTGGTCTCACATGTATCACATTTTATGTAGATCAGTTTTGAACACAAACGATCACAAAAATGATCAAAGGCTTGTTGATTTATCTCTGTGATTTAAGGATATTGACCAACTGCCCTTAAAAGGAGCCACGGCTCAGCACATTAACACACCTAACTTCACAACTTGGCATGAAATGAAATGTAAAAGAAAAAAGAAAAAGAAAAATAACCTGAAAATCAGCCTAAGAAATAGATTGAAACAGAGATAAAGGAGGAGAAAGAATTATTAACTGGGAAAAAAAAATCAAGTACACTACATTCATAATTATCATGAATATATATGTGTGTTTTTTATGCACTTTTTCCAGGTGATTTCCTCTTTTTGTTCCTTTACCTTTCCTCCTTTTTGTGCTAATTTAATTAGTTTTTATATCTCTAATATCTTGTTATTTTTTGGGTCATTTCTTGTTAAGTTGCTCATTGCCTTCTTTCCATGTTTTTGAAAGAAATCACGCTGATTTGCTCAGGTATCAAAGGGTTAGGTGAGAGAGCATATGCAAATAGACAGAAAAAATCTTAACAAGTCTATGTAAACCTACAGTGTCCTTCAGATTCAGGATATTAAGGAGATTTATAACTGGCATAGCAGCCAGAATGGGGACATCAAAATATTGAGAGACCAACACATTGTTGGTTTTGGTCTTTAATTTGGATTTGTTGACAATATAGAATAACATGATGATCATGATTCAGATCTCATGATAAACAAACTTGATACATAAAAATAGCTGCTGCAATTAAAGAGTACAAATCCCCATCTGTTGATGTCAGTCACTGTTTGTGTGTGTGTGTGTGAGTGTGTGTGTAGACAGCTGAGTTTGAAGTTTTGGGCTGAAAAAAAAAAATCGGTCATCCTCTGTTTGTCATGGGTGGGATACTGTGGAAGAGATGCAGCTGTCTACACACACACACACACACACACACACACACACACACACAGAGCCATCATGAATACACACAGCCTGGTTTCATGGACTTCATCATAGTCCTGTTTGCATCTGCTCCAGCTTGTTTCCATCCCGTATTTACATGCTTAGGGAAGCAAAATGTCATTTCTAGAAGGGCTGGTGCAGCAAACACTGTTTAAAATATTCACTCTCCCCCTCTTTAACTCATTACTTTTTCTTAATGCATGCAGATTTGTTCTCTGCGTAAAGGAACAAAGTCAACACTAAACAAATGGATTTTCCCCATCACTGTCTTTCTGTAACGTGTTTCCCCTCATATCATTCATCCTACATTTGAGTAATGTTGATACAACAATGGTACAATGTTGGCCCTCTTCTCAATCCTGTGTGTGTGTCTGTGTGTAGATACAAGGGAAACCTAGCATTTTCCATTTATCATGGTCATGACAGTTCTTTGTGGAGACCCTTCTTCCTCCTATCCCGCGGTGGAAGAGGGTAATCATAGGTGCCATTCAATCATTTTGAATGACTCTGCTCAAAGAGAAACACACATACACACACATATACACAGCCCTTAGATCTAATTACAAACCTGACCTTTAGTTGAGATGATGATAACCGAAACATACACACACATTTTTTCTTTGCATACTAATGCCCTCCATGCACACACACACACACACACACACACACACACACACACACACAGGTTCCTTTTGTCAGCTCTACAGATCTTTAACACTTAAACTGCCCTCAGGCACCCTGTCCTGACACATCATGATGGTGAAAGTTGTTTCACAGGCACACTGTTTCACACTTCCTATGGGCAAGAATTAATCTCTGGACAAAACACACATGAAACATCATGAAATTTAGGACATGGAAGATTTTGGCACTGAGTATGGATATGAACACGAAGAAAGCATGGTGGCATTTAAAAATATTAAAGGCTGTTAAACAGATAGGATGTGATGTGATATAATAAGTAGTGCCTTTTGTGCATTACCAGACTAACTGTTCATGTTATGCTGTATATCAATTAGGGGCCTGTGTCGGCCAGCGCCTTTTGTCACTTGTTCCCAACGAGAAATGAGCATCTGCGGCTGCATGTGAGAAAAAGCTTTCCTGGCGCTTTGAATTGAAAATCTCTTATCTTTTCAGTAAGGCACTAGTGACAGAGAGACAGAGAAGCCAGTCTCTGGGAGCAGATTGGCTGTGGACACTGGATGTAGCTGGTGTGTGTTGTGCTTTTATCATCGTACCTTTGTAAGCTTGTTGTTACCTGTGTGGTCAAACTTCTGTATAGCATTATGTTTGCATACTAGCTAATGCCAATGCTAAGATAACATTGTCATAGAAAAAAAAACCTACACATAATGTGTCATTTTTTTTAAAAAAAGCTGTAGGGTGTGCTTTTTTATGAAGCTTTGGGATGAAGCACTCCCCAGCACCCTGCCAACGCTTCTCTGCTGAAGAAAAAATGAAATAAACTACATTAAAGTAAAAAACCGACGGACAGTCGGTTTTTACTTTACAATATGGTGTACGGTATATACAGTATGTTATGGCTGTGAAGTCAGACTCGGTATACATGGATCTTGCCAGAGTTTCCGATTTGGAACCCCAACTTGAATGGCCGTTCTATTGTACTTTTCAGAGTCGGAGGTAATTTTTTCCTGAGTTCCGAGTATAATGGTGTGCAGCATAAGTTACTATCTTAGCTTAGTGACTGGGAGGTCCTTTCTGAAATGCACTGTAGGCGTTGTAACTTCTGTCCCTCAGTTTGACTCTTGTATATAGAAGCAGAAATTTTCTGACCCAGTTTTTCTTGGTTTGTACTAATGATTCAACCCACAGTCTCATGCCCATCTAAGCCTTAAAGTCTTCCAACTATCACATGAAAAAAATCATCCCACTCAAAATTCTAGGAGAACGAGAGATGTGGCAAAGAGAATTCGGATGACCCCAGGTGAATAAGGAATGAATCAAAAACAAAAACAGATGAAAATATAGAGCAGAGCAACGAGACATGGGCATGTGTGGTGCTGATAGGAAGATGGGCTGAGTGAGCAGAATGGAAAATGACGGAGGGAGAGAATTAAATAAAAAGAGGGAAGAAAGAGTGTGAGCTCGGAGGAAGATGATGCTGATGAGAGGCTTGACAGCCAGCGTAATAAAGCATGCTAAGTGTAAGCCACCAGATTTACAGGGCCTTTACACCACAGCCGAATGTGCCATCATTTTCCCTCCCAAAACGTTAATGTCGCACAGGACTGCCATAAATACATCACCGCACTAATTTAAGAGTCCGCAATAGAGAAACCCCTCCATTGTTCTCTCCTGGGGCTCAAAATTGCCCTGGAATAATGTGAATTTTTATGAACATGTGGAAAGAGGATGTTCATGATGGTGTTCTTGTGCCTGTGCAGCACTGCTCTCACAATGACAGTCAGATGTAAAACACACAACAAACAAATGAGCGTGAGAAAATGGGCTTTTCCTCAGATCTGTCATTCTAGTGGCTCTGCATAACAAGCAGTGATTGTCAGCCTTTGTCTAATAATGGCTTGGAAATGCATCTTATTATGCATAACTATGCACACTTCTGTAGAAATATGTTTGGTTTTTGCTCGCTAGGGTTATTGGTCTGGTGGCATTTCCATTTTTCTTCATCTGCAGCACTGCACCAACACACAGCGAAGCCTATTCACCAAGAAAAAAAAAGTAGATCTGTATTAAGAACACAGTATCCAGAACTCATCCACAAAGCATTTCAAAAAAACATCTCATTCTCATTCCAAACTCATTAAATGGCGCTTCTTTGACTGCTTTTGGCTTCATATCACTACACCAAAAGCCACCTTTTGCATATGCATGAAACACCCCTGGACATCGTCAGGTGAGAATGTGGCCAGACAAAACCGGTCGCGGTGTTATAATACTCCAGCCGGACGTCACTTGCTGCATCCACATGGAATGCACACTTGTGAACCTGTTGTGTCTGCAGGACGGCATCAGGTTGAAACACTGCCGGTTACAACACAGTACAAGGAGTGGAAGAGTGCCTAGAGGGCGAAGAGGGGTGGTGGATGGATCCAACAAATCCCAGACTTTCATGTGGGAGTCCAGTGTTCACTTCCCATCGGAATGTAATTTTTTTTCTCTCTACAGCTTACCATTTGCCTCCTTTCCCTAATTTTAATCTTCCATGCTGGGGGCATCCAGTGGCTTAGTGGATAAAGCAGGCATCCCCATATATCAAGGCAGTGTCCTTGGTGCAATGGCAGTGGGTTTGATTCCAACTCACAGCCCTTTGCTGCATGTCATCCTCTCTCTCTCTCCCTTTCACCCATCACTCTGTCCTATCTAATAAAGGCGAAAATGGCAAAAAACAAATCTTTAAAAAATACCCAAAAACTTCCATGCCAGCTTGTGCGTTTGTTGATGTCCCGGCATTTGTTGCCATGTGCTTTTGTTGCCTGCACATAACCACATGCAGTATAATACCACCTTGTGCATTTGCTGACATCACAGTAGTGTCATCCCAGAATGTAAATAGCAGACACAAAGGGATACCTAAAACGTAGAAACGGAGGTCCAATGCAAAACAGCAACATGTGATGATTTGGAATGAGATTGTGTTGAAATAGACTGAACTGTCATTGTTGAAGTCATCAAGAAGGCTCACAGAGTTAGGGACAACTTGTCTTTTTTATGCATTTATTCTCAGCAGTATGTGAAAAAAAATAATTAAAAAAGTACAAACCTTGAGCAATGAGTGAGTCAACATTCTGACAAGTGAACGGTGTTAGAAATGAATTGGACAGGTTTTTAAATTTCTGCCTGCATGCTGGCGGGGGCCTTTCACACAGGTAATACATGGCAACAATTACACAGCGTCACGTAATGAGAGGTGTAAGAGAAGACAATGGCTAATAAGCCAGAGAGGCCCATTCAGCACTTACCAGGGAGCTAATGAAAGCTTTAATTAAGTGTCAAAGAGTAGTGAGGCTGGGGAGGCAGAGGAGAGCGCTGCTGAGGCCCCATACTGGGTGTTTCTTCAATTCAATGTAGATCGGAGCCTAAACTGATGGCTAGACTGCTGAGATGAGGCAAGAAAACCCTTTCACAATGCACACACACACACACACACACACACACACACACACACACTGTTTACACAACACACACTAAAGGAATTAATAATTTACCATGTTTTGCAGCTTTTGTTTCTCTTGCGTGCCTGAGTCAGGACCAGGTCACTTACTGTCGTCAACTTTTTTCAGTATTTTCAGTGCTGCAACAAAAGTTGCACTGATGTGGTGGAAAGGTACAAGAAATGCAGTAAGGAGCGTGTGCACAAATGGAAAAGTATTTTAGTGTAAGCAAAACTTCACTGCACTACACATTGCGTTCCACAGGAGATACAATGTGCTGCACAAAGTCTGTGCCTTTATCTTTATTTTAGGAGTGTAACAATACACATATTTGTATTTAACTACTTGCTACAAGGCTTTTGGTTTAGTGCACATTACAAATATACAACAAACTGCAAACTATTTCATTTGGGAAAAAAGAATATAAAGCCTAAATTGTGTTTAATAAATGTTCTTTGTGCCTCAGTACTCAACAAGGCAGCTCACACAACCCAATAGGCAACATACTGTCTGCTCCTCCTACATTTTACTCCCACGAGACACAAAGGTGTGTTTTTCTGGGTGCGTCTTCGTCTTCCCATAATTCAAAGAAATGCTGCTTAGGTGTAGCCCAGGAGTCCACGAGCAAAAAATTGTTTGTGGTTAACTGAATGCACTAAATATGCCTGTAGGTGTGAAAGAAAGTGTGAACAGTTTTTTGTCTCGTGTCAGCGTTTACGTTTGCCTGGTGACCTTTCCATGGTGTTCAACCAACACATTCTCATCCGAAATCAACACACGTTGCTGCATTTAAGATGTTTCTAGGTAGGACATTTCTAAGATTTTAGGACATCTGGGTTTTAGCTAGGACCTCTGTTCGGTGTGTGGGGAATCCTCCACTAGCACTTTTTTTTATGAACAACCTCTATTTTGATGCTGTTTTATGCATTCTGACACCTTATGTATATTAAAAGTGCTTAAACAATTCCAAGTTTCACTTTTTATTGTGAATTACATTTGGCCTGCAGTCTTTACGTGGAGTATCACTGCGCGAAGGTCCGAGTGAGTGCTGTGGCTCATGTCTACACAGAGATTTAATACAAGAAACACCACATCACAAAACAAATAAACACTGTAGTAACTTTACTTAAGATTTGCAAAAGGCAGCTTTGCAGGTCAGATGATGCTCCGATCTCCAAATGCATCTTTCATCCTGTATTCATAGAGCTGTTGCTAAATACTAACTCCTGTTTTATTGTCGGCACCAGTTGTGTGTTTTAAGGGTGTAACGTATGATGCAACGTCACAAATTAACAGCATTTTTGTCTTTCTGTTTTTGTCCAGAGGAAGAAATTAGTAGATTTTCTTTGGAAAGAGGCAAATAGCTGCAGACTAAGATTTGGATCATTTGATAGAATATTTAAATGTCTGTACGTATAATTTACAAACTCAAACAAGATTTGTTTTAAATGTTTCTGTTCTGTTGTGTTGATTGAAATCTGATCAACTACTTTGCTTAGTGTAACATTTTTCCAGGAAAGACTTGGCTGACAGGTTTAATCTGCTGTGGTCCTGTCTGAGGCTGTGCCTATGTCGTGGGCCTTGATTGCGCCGATGCCATGATCCTGCTCAATGCGACCTTCTACTGCCATTATTATGAGTCATGCCTCCATTATCAATATATGCATGGGACTCTTATCAACACCTACAATATTTGCATGTAACTTCACATGCTATCATATATTGCATTTATTAATTTTATGTCTATCACTATTGTTATATATGTTATTGCTGTACCTCTCTCCCCCTCTCTCTTCCTCTCTCTCTTTTTCTTTCTCTCTCTTTAACTTTCCTTTATGTCATTATGACATCTTTTTTTGGGGGGGGGTCCTTTTTTGATGTGAGGGTCGATGGACAGAGGGATGTTGTCTGTTGTAAAGCCCTCTGAGTCAAACTGTGATTTGTGATAATGGGCTTTATAAATAAAATTGACTTGACTTGACTCGACTTGTCACACAGCAGGCGTCGAGAACAGCAAGTATCGTTCTCTTTCTGTAATCCTTTCACGTTATCTGTGCTCCTCCACCTCACACCTGTTTTTCCACCTCCATCCTTCTTTTCCTCTCCCCCCTCTTGTTCTCCCCTCTCCTCCCTCCCCCCTCAGTGGAAAGAGACAGCAGTAATGACTATAATTAATAATGGAAATAAATGCAGCGTTTTAAAACTCACCGGGATTTCACTCTTATTGAGTCTTATTTCTTCCGTACAGCTGTGCCTCTGTGCATGGGCTGATTGGAAAGTGAACACACACACACACACACACACACACACACATGCACGTGCACAACACAAGTGCGCAAAAGACAAACCTAAGGCAGCTGGCTGAAATACACTGAAACACATCTTGTTTTCTCCACCTTCTTTACTTTTTTTCTGAGGCTTACCCTCTCACTCAGTGGTAGTTGGTGGTTGATAAGGTTATAACGATAACATGAGATGATTTGTGTGCTGTCTTTTTGTGAAAGACTGGCTAATAAGAATGTGGTAACAACAAAATAAATACACTGTTAAACATTTCTGTCTGTGGCTATGTTTAAAATATTAACTCTTTTAAACCTTTTTTTTAATACGGGAAGAAGAGCAACTTCAGAAGGAATTATCAAAAAATTTGCAAAAAATTAGGAAAAAGATTAGCTGAAAATGTGTAACAAAGCAACAACAAACAATGAAACAGCTTAAAAATGATAATAATTATGTATAATAATTTTGAATATCTAATTAAGATAATTAGTTATCTTGACATTTTTCCTCACCTTTATGAGAATATTTTTTTTAAATCTACAAATTTCTTGCGGTTTGCGGGACATTTCTTACCAAGTTGCTCATTGTCTTTTTTCCCATGTTTTAGAAATAATTCACACCAATTCGTGTAGGGTTCAAAGGTTTATCTTGTTAAATGCAGCACAATAAAAGAAAACACGTTTCAAGGGGTTAAATTGCATTGTGATTGGATTGAAGGATTATTACTGGTCTTCACCTGTGAGTGAACCTGAGTCATCCTCAGTCCGTATCTCATTTATACAAGCAGCCTGTTAGGCCTGAATGAACAAACTTACACCTATAAAGAGTGTGTCTGTACCGTTAAAGACCGTTGGTCAGTGGGACAGTGTTTCTGTGCTGTTCTGTTGTGTGCAGGTTTGCACTGCCATCTGTTGGCAGCTCACACACTCTGCTGCCAAACACACACACAGACACTATAATCTGGAGTTAAGAATGAGGCATTTTCGATGTGTAGGCTACTTAAAGATTTAGCATCATGATTGTGTTGCTTTATACAGTCTCTGATGACTTCAGACCACTTTGATTTTAGTGATGGATTAAATCTGAAAGCCCCACTTGAGTAAAAGTACAGATATTTCACTAGAAAATGACTTTGGTAAAAGTTAAAGTCACCTGTAAGAATATTAACAAGGTTAAAGTCGTACAGTATTTGATTTTTTACTGTACTGATTACTTTTATTACTAAAATTAATTTTATGATATTTAATGGACTTAAGTATTGAAAGGAAAAGTACACATAAATACTGGTAATATAAAAAGCAAGCAGTCAGAATTTTGAGAATTACATTTACCTTCATAATATACTCCACATTAAAACTGGAGCCTTTACTAATACTCTTGAAGAAAAATGAGGTTGTTGGGTTTTTTTTTTTTTTAAACTTAAAGGATTTAAAGAGCAAAATTTAGTTTATCCTTCACTCCCATTTCTTCATTTGTCCATCAGTCCCCTCCTTCCTTCCTTCCTTCCTTCCTTCCTTCCTTCCTTCCATGTTTTGTAGTAAATAACTAAAATGTTTAGGGGAATTTTATCGAGGTAAGAGTATACATTCTATGTAGGAAATGTACAGGAAAAAAAGTCAAATTTGACAGAATTATTACAACTCCAGTTAAGTCCAGATTATCCCAAAAAAGTTAGTTCTGTATCAAAGTATTACCACTTCATTACAGCTCACCACTGTTTGACTTTCCTTGCTGACTCATAGTATCTAAAATTAAGGAAGCTGCAAAAACATCTAGGATGACAAAAACAGATTATAACTAACTTTATATGATAAAGGAGGAAAAAAAACTGAAACAGCAACAAGACCAAAAAGTGACTGATGATAGTGATACCAAAAATCTAAAAGAAATACATAATTTGAATCAATATGAATCAAAACGATGAATTATGAAAGTACAGTATTTGTAGTGTGTTACCAAGAAAACATACAAAGATAAAATAAAGATTAAAGATATGTACATACAACAGCATACCATACACAGAAACTGACATTCAGTTTCATGTGTTATAATGCTGCAGCAAGTGTTTATGAAAATCACAAAATAAGTTGTTAGATATGGCAACAACCAGCTGGGCTGTATCTGCATTGAAGCTATGTATCCACTAGGTGGGGGGATTAGTACAGCAATTGCAGGGGCACTTGTTCTCTTTCCTCTTCTGTATTTCAATGAATGAACTACAGCTGCAGTCCAAACCAACATCAAACCATGTGTTTACAATGTTGTGTTTTATATGATGCTGAAGCAACGCCAGTTACATCATCAAAATAACTGTATTTCACATTTTGTTACCAATATCAATCCTGAAGAAAAAAACCTGTAGAGCTGAGCCTTTATACTTTCCATCATTTTGTGTATTCTTACAATTGATGACATAAATATTTCTTAAATTTGTGTGTTTATTCATAAGATACACTCAAGAGCAGGCAATACTTCTGAGCATTTTAAGACTTATTTAAAAGAAAATTCACAGGTCCATTCTCACTCAACTCGTCAGTCTTTAAATATTACTTCTCCTGCAAATACCTGTTCCTTTAAAAAGGATATTTAAGACCCTTGAAGACCATTTAACTGCTGTTCTGTAACCACTTTTCTCCATGTATTTCTGATATAATTCAGTTTTATTTGTTTCACTCACAGTGACATGCAGTCTATCACTGCTATTGTTGAGGGCTGAGTCTATAAACCAATGGCATTCTCCTGGAGACCTGTGCACACCCACACATACATACACACAGACACATCTTCACACATGCTTACAAAGATTTGTAATACACATTACACGCTCAAATTTTTCTACGTTTAATGACTTATTGATTATTGTTATGGATTATTATCATATGATATATGTATAAATCTTGCTTCAAAGACACCTACTCAGTTTTTTCCTTCCTGGTGCACTGTATTCTATGTTGTTTTATCATCATTTTATCATATTGTGTATTTTTAATTGTGCAAAAAATACAAACTAAAACTTAAGAAGAGCTAAATGTGAACTCCTGCTGATACCTTGATGCAGATCTCATTACAGCCAGACTTGGTTGCAATTATTCTTAACTGTTAGAGCCCCCACAGTCCTCAGAAAACATTCATATATCCACACCTCTCCTGCTCACCTCACTCCTACTCCCGTGATCACATCACTCCTAAAACAGCTCTACCTGCTCCCTGACCCGCAACAACTCACAAATCAGGCTCTGTTTCACACTTTCTTTATCCATAGGCCTAGATTCTTAGCAGGAACAAATGAGACATGCCCTACTAAGTGCATTTGTCCCTGAAATTAAACCCTCATGCATCAATATATCTGGTTAAGAAGGTGATGGCTGTTTAACACTGTAAACTCATAAGGTGATCTTACTTAATAAATCTTGGAAAGTCAGTGCCTTGATAAAGGTATGTAAATATTTGTTCTGATTTATGTTTCACATCTTACTGATGATTTACTAAAATTTTAGTTGTATTTACTTAACTTTGTTTAGCTAAAAATGATGAGTGAAATTAACTTGGTCTATAAGTGATAACAATATAAGTTTTTAACGTTAGTCAGACCTAACTGAACAGTTCCACGTTTTTGTGTCATGAGCAAAAGGATTTTGCATATGTGGATGCTAGTTTGATGAAATGTTTCATTTATTTTTCCAAATAGGCTGACGCTTGTTTGGGTATTGATATTTGTGATAAAATATCATAGGGTAAGTAAAATCAAAGACAAAGGATGGTATTTTGTTCAACTGAAAATTATCTTGCAAACTAACCATTCTTTATTAAATAAAATTAGTTTCCTTACTAAATACTTCCATGTTAACTGGTCAGTTAAGATACATTAACTTTGCTTAATTAAAATGCTAACTTGAAAAGAACAAGGTAAATGCACTTGTCATTTCTTTTAGTTGACTTTGCAAAATAAAGTAAATGAAACAAAATTTAAAGTAAATGTAACAATCAGGTATAAAGTAAACATAACCCAAAAATTGTTATACTTACTTCCCCTTTTCAAGGCAATTGGTTAAAGAGAGTTAAAGAGTAGTTAAAGATTAGCTGTGTTGATGTGTTGTGTGTATGTGTCTGTTCAGTTCATGATAATTATAACTACTTGTTTGTTTGCTATGTAGTCATGTTAGGGAGAGAATTACCGTCAGTATTTGAATAGATTGTAAATTCTAAAGGGGAGATTTTTTACTATAAGCCCCTTTGTGTTTCTTAACCACTCATGCACAGTTTTTGTTTGTTATTATCTACTTGTTTTTATCACATCTTGTGTGCTAATAAATTCAAATCAAATCAAGTAGCATATCATTTCCACTTTTATTTGACGCAGAAAAAGCATAAATCGGTGCCACAAAATCACCAGAAGGCAGGAAATAAAGTGACTGACTCTTAGTTACCCCAGGACCCCCAAGACCCCAAGGGTCCCTCTGGATGTTGAAACACAGTGTATGCCCCTGTCTCCACTAACACACTCCTCTACTGATGCCAGACTCCTGTCCCCTCCCTCCAGTACCCAGCACCAGGCCTGGACTGTAAGGCTTTCTCCACTACAGTCCTCAACCTCTGGAACTATCTCCCCAAATACATCTGCTCAGTGCCTTGTTCCCATGTTTTTCAAAGAAATAAAGCCAGTTCACACCAGTTTCAAAGGGTTCAAGTTTCTCAGATCCAATTTGATTTTATTCATCTTGTGATGTTTGTGAGGACTGGCAACTAAAGAGGTGCTAGTCCACCTCCTGGACACTGCTGAGGTACCCTTGGGCAAGGCAATGAACTCCTAACTTTTCATCACGCTGTGCTTTGCTGCAGCCCCATCACTATTTCTATAGGCATGTGTATGTATTTCAGGCCTGTGTGGGTGTACGTAAGAAAATAACAAAGCGTAAAAACTGTATTTTCCCAAGGGAAATAAAATACTTCTTTTTCTTTTGTGCTGTGTTTTTAGTTTAGTGTTTGTTTACTGACCAAGCTTGTACGTGTCTTTGTCCATCTATCAAATGCTTGTGATAATAAAATGTTTTTTTTTTTACTTTTTTCCTCACATTATTATTATGACATTGATAAGAGTTTTGCAGGCAGAATAGTTGAAATCAATGCTTCTTTACATGAGTGGTGACTCTGGAGGCCCCCTTCACTTTCCACATGTCATATCATCTCATAAATTGCCTCTCTTACCCATACACTTATACACATTCATTTTACTTACAGAAGACACTCTACACATAAATGAATGGTTTTACACCCTGCTGCTTATTGACTTCCCACCAGCAGCCCCTGTTCAGATCCTTTTGACAGAAGGCAGCTTGATTTTACTCAAAAGAGATGGAGAAAAGGTGTTGTATTTGTTGTTTGGTTACAAATACACAATAGTTTCTGTTATATATAAAATGTTTGTGATTTTGTAGATAAATTTGAACTTGAAATTAAATTAAAGTAATGATATTGAAGAAAGATAAGAATGCAGATGTTCTACTTAAATTCAAATTCTACTTAAAGTCAAATTATCTGGATGAACTGGGTTTGTTTACAATCTGTCTGATGATCTGACTGCTCTTGATGCTTTCCCATCAGACCTTGTTTAAACAATGCCATGTTTTCAAACTTTAATAATCAAAATGTCATTATTAACTCATAGACATGAACTTCAAAAACAAGAGCCAAGTTGCAAAACAGGTGTCAGCAAACTTCTCCTTTTTAATCATCTTGTGTCTGTGTCCAACATGTTCTCAACCCAAACTGTCACATGTTCCTGCATTGCAGAGGACTTCTGTGTCCACATATCTGTTTGCGGTATACTTCTGTTTTTGCTTTTTATGCTGTGGGATGGCCCTACATGATGTCAACAAATGCACATTGTGGGATGATGCAACATGTGGTTATGTTTAGACAACAACAACACAAGGCAGCCAATGCCAGGACGTTAACAAACACACATGATGGTTAGGATTAGAGGATTAGGGGAAGAAAGCACATGGTAAGGTATAGAAAAAACATCAGGGTTTGATTGGCCCATCCACCGACCCTCCTGCCCACCCTTTAGGTGCCCAGAGGCTTCTTATGTTAAGTTGTTACCGGCAGCGTTTCAGCTTGACGCTGTTCTCATCTCATGCATATGCGACTGGTTCCATCTGGCTGTCTGACGTCCAGTTGTGTAAAATAACAACACGACCGGTTCTTTCTGGCCACGTTCTCAGCTGATGCCATCAAGGGGCATGTAAAAGTTGCCCTTCAGCATTGGGATTGTTCACCAGAAGCATTGTCAAAGCAATGATATTTTAAGAGTTGATGAGAATCAGGACAAACAGGTGTGTCGCTGTTTTCTAACATTCTGTGCCTCCTCTTTAAATTCAGACATTTTTGCAGATCTGTGAATGCAGCACAGCAAAGCTCATCATGATTTGTTTTTTATCTCTCAACAGCAGTTTGAGATGCGGCATGGATTACTGATCATTTGATCTGGTCAGAGTCGATCTGATTGATGGATGAGAGGAGAAGCAGAGTGCAGAGGGAGTGAATGCAAACTTTCATATATATATATATATATATATATATATATATATATCAATAGTACTTGATAATCATTTGTGCCAGCAGAGGTTTTAGAATCCTTGGAGTTGCTTGCAGGTTGTTTGGATAACAAGGACTGAGATAAAGAAAAGATGAGCACAGCTTTGGAGTTAAAAGAAAAAGGTAAGAGGGAGAGGATGAGCAACACAGAAAATAGGAAATGGAGGGGCAGACAGTTGTGAGAACTCGGCCATGCTAAGCAGAGCGGATCAGAGCAGAGCCTCCCATCCTCTGAGGAAAACAAACTTCAACAATTAACAACCAAGAGAATTAGTGATGAGCAAGCACAATCTGCAGCTGGAGGACAGGGAGAGGTGGAGACAGATAGAGAAGCAGTGGATAGGTAGGTGATCCTCTCTTTGCCTCTGGCCTCGGGCTAAAGTTATATAGCTGCTGCAAACCTTTCATCATCCCCAAGCATCTGCATTCAACCTGATCACCTTCCACAGATACAGTATAAACAATAACCGCTCCCCCTCAGCAGGGAAACACAGTTCTCCTGACGGTCTCCAGTGTTCAGTAAGTTAACTTCATTCCACTTCTCTAAACTCTTCTCACTAATTTTCCACAGAGGCACTTTACGAATCATAATTAGATTTGGCCAACAGAACCTGAAGACAATGGAGCTGAAGTTTGTCTCTGTGTAGCAGGATTGACTCATATTTTAGAACTAGATTATAGAGAAGGTTCAAAGCTCAAGCTCCAGCTCTGTCTGGAGACTTTCTGCCTCCAGACTATCTCTCATATCCAGAGCAGACAATCAGATACTTTTCTATATCTATCCTATCTGTATACACATATCTGCTGTCTGCATTCCCAAGGCACTGCCAGCCACTGCTCGGTCTCCAGACAACATCTGGACCACTCTCAAAGATCAGGAAAATCTGAGCTCTCTCTCTCTCTCTCTCCCTTTCTCTCGATCTTTGAAGATATTGAATAGTTTTTTATTGTAAATGTATTACAAAATCAAAACCTGTTCAGAGTGAGAATTTAACAGATCATTGACGTGACCAGTATTGTTCAATTTTAGCTTAGACATTTGATCATTTTATATGACAGCTGATTGGTAACAAGAAATGTAAAGAAATGTCAAGTGTGTTTGTGTTAAGCACTGACAGCTTTATTTTTACTCTGTACATTAACAAATGTAAGTGATCCATGTCAAAAATGTTTTCTTTTTTGTTATTTCTTATATCTGAAAAAAAAGGAATATAATATATCTTTATTCAAATGCAATTTTTTCTGCCTCAAAAATCTTCAAAAGCTAGTTGGGCTATAGCTAGAATTCATATGTAATATATAGTTCTAACTTTGGTGTGTGATAATAACGAAGGCATCATTTTGCCAATCCGTGGGATGCAGCCTCTAGCATCTCTATGTGATGCAAAACTATCGTCTGGGTAAAACTCGTAACACCTGGTTAAAGTTCAACAGTCACAGTTGGGTTTGAACAGTAAAAATACTCAGTTAGGTTGACAAAAGCACATCAAACATTAAACAAACATGTAACACGTCACAAATAAATCATGAGAGTGATGTCCGTACGTGATGGTCAGACATAGTTTTTGTAACGTCACGTTCTACATTTGAGGACAGCAGCGCATGTAGGTGGAGCAGATGCAGATGTTGAGTTCTGGGTGCTCTCAGCTCTCAACTATTTGTGTCTATGGGCTATAAATGTAAAAGCCCCCTTCCTTTAAGATGTCCCCTTCTCATAAAAAAAGTTTCTACAATTACATACTGAATAACACAGGTGAGCCTGGAAGTGGGCGGGCTCTTTGGCCACGCTGTAGGCTTGAACATGTCTGTCTGTTTGTCCTGTAATTATTGAAAAGGGGGATGGCAGACAGCGGGTGCAGTCCCACCAACATTCATAACAGCAACATTACAGGACAAAGTCAATTTTCATTGGAAACACTGTGAGCCATAGATTTGCTCACAGTGGAGTTCTGCACAAAATTTGCGCGGTTGACCTGTTTCCAACCATCTTAACACCACTGACCTGTGAGCAAATGAAGGCATGGGAAGTCCCAGATGGAGTCAGCTGCGGTATTAGCTGTGTAGCTCCCCATCCAATACTTCTATATATAACCCTGCTCTACTGGAGCACAAATTACTTCACATGAGATGTTTATAAAGGTCAGTGAGACAGGAGTGGATGGCACAAGTACATACCATTTAATTAACTCTGTTAACTTCCTGTCTGGTCAGCGACACAGGGCACAGGTTATCACTGAATAACAAAGATTCCAGAACCACCAGCTGCATGCAATTTTATTTCTCTGTGATATTTTGTAGTGTGAGAGGGCACTAATAAGTAATGCTAAGTGCCATTTTCAATGATTTGTATGACTTGTAAGTCTGGGAGCCCGTGCAGGGTGTTCACCTGCTTTCTTTCCAGTGCAATCATGCATTCCAAGTTTTTAATGAGGCAAAACTAAGAAAATTAACCAGCATAATATTTAAAAACCTGAAAAACAGACCTTTAAATTAATAGTATTGAATAAGGACTCGATTCAGTTCAATTCAGTTCAGTTCAGTTCAGTACACATTTTTTTTCACATTTTCATTGTTAAAACTTGTGCATGGTAACTTTGGAACATCCCCATGTTTGGTCCCCCCTCTGTTGTGGTACCTATTACAAAGATCTGGTACTAAAAGGTGGAGCTAGAAACACTGCAGTCCATAAATTAGTCAGTAGAGAATCAGCACTCTGTGCTCAGGGCTGAGCTGTGGCTGCTTTAAACACTGGTCATACCATCACAAGTTTTATACATTAGTTTACCTTAACTATTAAATGAAAGTTGTTTGCAGCATCTGGCAGCAACTGGAGACTGAGAAAAAATAATTTACTTCACTGAGCCAACTGCCGGCAGCTTTTAAGGTGAAATGTTTACTTATAATGTTACTCAAATGTGATGACAATGTGAATCCATCAACACACCCTAAATTTCAACATGACAACTTTGACCGTTCCATGTGTTTTTATCGTCTCTCTTGGATGACACATCCATTTAGTAATGAGTAAGTCTTCAAGTGTTACAATATTAATTGAAACTGGATTATGTAAACTGCAAATATTCTAAAAAGAGCGTCGTTCGTGTGCCATCCAGCAGCACTAAATCCCTGCTCTTGCCTGACAAGGAGTCCGGGCACAAACCTGCTTTTTTGAAATCCCATTGAGAGAGACTCTAACTCCAGCCTGTTTTTATTTTTAATTCTGGAAATTCTGCTCTATGGACAAGAAACGAGGTGAAGACGTAATGTACAATGTACAAGAAAATATAGCGAGAATCCAGCAAGTGTTGGTGACGACAACCCCGCCCACATGTAAGAGTACTGTCTGCAATGGAAACGCTAAACACATCTAGGGTCTGGGTACATGTTTTGTAAGGATTACGCTTTTGATGGAAACACAACTTTAAAGTCTCAGTCAATCTCTATGCTCAAATTTACATAAAGTTACCTTAATATTAGGTGTTCAGGCAAATTTAAAACCATAATTTATGGTTAAAGTTAAAAAAAACAACAACAAAAACACAACTAAAGGATAGGGTCTTCTAAGGAGCAAAACCAAGACTTTCTTAATAATTTAAACTTTCTTTTTTTAAATTAGAATTAGATTTTGATTTAAACTTTTTTCATGTTCATCAGATTTATTCACCAGCCAGTCAGTGGTTTCAGATTTGGTGTATGTCTGCAAGAGCTTGTGATTGTGTGTGTGTGTGTGTGTGTGTGTGTGTGTGTGTGTGTGTGTGTTTTTCCAGACAGAACAGTTAGAGGAAGCAGTTATTTGTCCATGTCTATCTGCTGCAGCCAATATCCTTCCAGCAGCAGGCCACCACAGTGAGCCAGGAATCAGTACCTGTAACAACCCTGATGGTTACAAATAGTATTCCTATGAGCATTTTCTAATCTATCACTTTCACAGTGTCCAGTGTCCAATGCTGAGAGCAGTTACATGTACTGAATGCCCACCCCAACAGTTAGTCAAAACCAATTCTGAATAAAAGCTTTGGAACTGTTAATGTTCCATGTGGAAGTGAATAATTTGGCAATAGATTTGGCAGATCTGCATCATAAAAAGTCGCACATTTTTGACTATTAGCAACTCTTGTTTGCACAGGACAAACAACAGTCACCTGGCTTGGTCTTAAACTGAAAATATCTAAGACTACAAAGCAAAGTAAGTTTTGACTAAAGTTGTAAGAAGCATATCTTTATATTAGTTGTTGGACATTGAAGAAATTATTATGGCAAGAAAAAAGATGAGCAGCTGTACAATATGTCTGACTTCAGTGTTAAGATATTACAGCAGACTCACACATTTTCCTCTCAGTGGGGGTTTTAAACCAACCCCAGTTGTCAATATCCAAATTACTGTGTTAAACAAAGGGGCAACTATGGGTAACAATCTCTTCAATATGTATATTCTCTTAATTTTATGTTAAGAGTAAATATAAAAGAAGCCAACTCCAGATGCAGTAAACATTTTAAACATCCAACTCTTACCCAGGTGTTATAAATGATGAATCCCATTTGATCCTGAATTAGAGCTGTAAAGAGGATTGTTCCTTATTAAGTAATAAACCTTAAAAACTATATAGGGCTGGTATTTTGCCAGTGTGCAAATATTCTGGCACATGCCCAAGAATTAGGGAAATATCACCCAAAAAATGCTGTCAGAAAAGGAACTTGGGTGGTAGTGGAATCAAGGTACTGTTAAATAAACTTTCTGTAGCATCAGTTCAGGTGTCAAAAACTTAAACGATTTGTCGGAAGATGGATGTGCAGTAATTGAAATTAAAAGAAAATGTTTAAACATTAAAATAGAACAAATTAAAAACTAAACAAAATATACTGCTAAAGCAAAGCATCCGTGATGTCATCTGGAGTAGAACATTTTCATTTGCTTATCTGGGGCTAGGTTGCAGAGGCAGCAGGCTTAGCAAAGTACTTCAGATATCCCTCTCCCCAACAGCACTTTCCAGCTCCTCTTGAGGGACCCGAGGTGTTCTCAGGCCAGATGAAATATATAATCCCTCAAATGTGTTCGGGGTCTGCCCCTAGGCAAACTACCTGTTGGACATGCCCAGGATGGGAGGAGCCCAAATCACATGCCCAAGCCACCTCAGCTGGCCCCTTTCAGTGTGGAGAAGCAGCAGTCTACTCTCTCTCTCTGGTTGTCCAAGCTCCTCAACCTATCTCTATGGCTCAGAGCCCAGACAACCTTTAGAGGAAATCAAGAGCTTTGCCTTCAAGCTTAGCTCACTCTTCACTACAACGGTCCAGGGGAGTGCTTGCATCATTGCTGGGGCTACGCCAAACCACCTTTCCATCTGATGCTCCATTTTACCTTCACTCGTGAGCAAGACCCCGAGATACTTGATCTCCTGCTATAGTAATTCCAAGGAACCTATAGCTGTTCACCTGCTCCACTTCAGCTCCAATGATGTAGACAGGGGTGTGTGTCTTTGCCTCCTTCTTTCTAAAATCCACAATCCGCTCCTTGGTTTTACTGATGTTGAGCAGCAGGTTGTTCTCTGTGCACCACTCTGCAAGATTGTCGATTTCCTTGAGGTATGAATTGTTGTTTGTAATACAACCAATGATGGTAGTGTCGTCCACATATTTCACAACAGAGTTCTCCTGATGTCTAGGAGTAAAGTCATGGGTGCACAGTGTGAACAGGAGGGGGCTGAGCACACAGCCCTGGGGGGCTGTGGTGTCGAGCACTAATGTAGAGGAGGTAAGACTGCCAATCCTAACTCTCTGGGGTAAGGAAGTCCAGTATCCAGTTGCATAGTGTTATACTGAAGCCCAGAATGTAAAGTTTCCAATCAGCTTCATGGGAGAGATTTTGTTGAATGCTGAGCTGAAGTCAACAAACAGTATCCTGATGTGGCTGTTCTTATTCTCCAGGTGAGTGAAGACTGTGTGAAAAGCAGTGGATATGGCATCCTCTGTGGATCTGTTGGTTCTGAAAGCATACTGGTGAGGATTACAGGTTGGCAGGAATGTTATCTTTGATGTGCTGAAGAACCAATTTCTCAATGTACTTCATCAGGATTGGGGTAAGAGCCACAGGACGATAATCATTAAGACTAGACACAGCAGACTTTTTGGGCACAGGGACGATGATGGCTATCTTGACACAGGAGGGAAAAGTCTCTTGTGAGAGTTAGATGTTAATAATGTCAGTTATAACATTGACAAGCTGATCAGCACAAGTTTTTAGTACTTGTTAGTACTTGTTCTGAAATGTTGTCTGGGCCTCTGGACTTTTTTATATTCACTCTCAGCAGGAGTTTTCTCACATCTGCTATGGTCACTGAGAGTGGCTAGTCCTCTGGAGGAGGATTATTATTATTATTATTATTATTATTATTATTATTATTATTATTATTATTATTATTATTATTATTATTGTTATTATTATTATTAGTTTTATAATAATCTTAATCCCATTGCACGATATTCATGCATTCTATTTATGTTCCTCAAATTCAAAACTTTGTTTCCATGCATTGGACAATTTGTGGAGTATGAAAACAAGAGTTTTTTCTCATCTTTGTAAGAGTACTCTCAACCACTTGGAAAAATGAGCAGAGCAAAAATAAGAAAACACTAGTGAATAATATAAATCAATGGCTACAAACCAATAAGAACAAATAATGGATACCAACAAAAAAACCAAGATTTTGTATCTTGCTTCCTGCATGAGGTTCATCGTCATCTTCAGCACAAACACAGGTAAGCACACAGACAAACACACACACACGCGCGCGCGCACGCGCACACACACACACACACACACTTACACTGAAAAAGAGGTTGCCCGCTTTTTCTGTTTTTCTGTTTTTTAGCCAGGCTTAAATCCCTCCCATGGGCCATGAGATAGTGCAGGGAAAGCCGCTGGAGCCAGGCAAATAAGAGCTGAATCTCACCTGAAGAGGGAGGGTGAGGAGAGTGACGTGTAGTAGGGGAGTTCTCAGGGTTTTCAAAGGTCGCCACATGAAAAAATGAAATTCATGTAAATCCCTGAAGGTTTCTGTCAATGAATATCAATAGAGAGTGGTACTTTATTTTCATTCAGCACTTTCACAAAATGAAGAAGGATGGAGAGAGAGCAAGATAGGAAGGGTGTACGAGCAAAATAATAAAAAAAAAAATTTTAAATGACAAAGGTCAATCAGCAAGTGGCCCCTATCCTCTCTGGTCCTACTGATGTGACCCTCAGCTTGTTTTAATGGTTGGTGTTGTTGTCCCTCATGTGTGAGCTTAACCACTAGCATGCAACCACCACATATCAGAAGCATGCCACAGCAAATATTTACAGTAGATAATACTTCCCTCTGACACCTGACGTGGAGGATTAGCCGAGATCTCTGCCTCACTTTCCACTCCGTCCCACTTTCTTTTCCTTTCTCCTATCAGGCACTAGGAAATCAATTTGACATTTAAGCACCGAACAGCTCTGGATTTACTTACAGTACATTAAACAATTACCATTTTTAGTCCATAATATCCTTTCATGTATCGTTACTTTCAGGGAGAGTTTGGTCATTTTGAAGTGTGGTTGTATGAGGTGCTTCTCTTTCATGGCAGCATGAGTATTTGTTGACATCCCAGCATTGGTTGCCATGTGCTTGTGTTGCCTGAACATAACCACCTCACTGTATTACATGGAGTAGATGTTGATCAGCACGCTGCCAGTTCGGAGAGGCATACTGGAGAAACGAAACTGAAGCTAAACCATGTACTATTGTAGGTGGGAGCACCACCTAAAATCAACATATAAAAAAAAGTCAGTATCAGTTTAAGTTTACACTACACTGCAATTTTTTCAGTGCTTTACCTAGCTGCAGAAAGCCTATTTAGAAAGGTAAAAGGAAGACAACAACTTTAGCATGAAAGAAGACACTGCCTGATGTCAAGGCCCATTTGGCAACCAGCTTTTGTCATGCTGAAGAGGCCGTTGTTTCATCTAATGTGAAAAACGATAGACCCAACCTTCATTTCTCTCATGAACCATCCACCATGAAGGCCACTAACAAAAATACAAATCAAACTGACTGTGTGGCAAGAATGTGTCAGATATAGTGTGACATTAATACTGTGATTTAGCATGCAAGGTTCTCATTCCCTGCAGAAACTGAACCCACTTTTTGGGGCAGCTGGGGCGTTCAAATAGGCTGCTGCAACTTGTTTGCTTAGCATGATTAACCAAAGGGCTCATGAACTCTACCATGTCCTTTCTGAGCATGTAATCCTTACTGCTGCAATATATTCAAAATGCTGACTTTTTTTAATTGTGTGAACTTTAACTTTGAAACATTCATGACCTTGACATCTTGTTAAAAATGATTGGCCATAAACTTCTTGCAATTTTAAGTGCTCAGAAGCTCACAAATCAGCTGGAGAAAACTGAGAAAGTAGACTTCAGCAGGACATATGCCCTGTTGCATTGCATTTGATCATAAAATTTGATGCATGTGTGAACAAACTGTGCTAGGTGGCATCAGCAAGTGTTGATAGAAAATAACCTCTATTAATCATTGTGTTTAAGGATC
Organism: Plectropomus leopardus; assembly: GCF_026936395.1. Classification (NCBI taxonomy): domain Eukaryota; kingdom Metazoa; phylum Chordata; class Actinopteri; order Perciformes; family Serranidae; genus Plectropomus; species Plectropomus leopardus. Next base: position 29,931,736 of record NC_142194.1, on the reverse strand, counting down.
GCTGAATTAAATTTTCACACAGAAAAGTATCACAAAACACTAGTAAAGAGGGTCCCTTATAGTCTTTAGAACAAATCAGTGAATGTATGTGTGTGTGTGAGTGTCTGTGTATGTGTGTGTCTCTGTGTGTGTGTGTGTGTGTGTCTGTGTGTGTGTGTGCACGGGTGTGTGTGCGCATGTGTACGTGTGTGCATGTTTGTGTGAGTCCTGCTGCTGTAGTTTTGATTAAATTGAAAGGCGTGCTGGGATAAATGAAGTAAGGAGTGGGTGTGTACAGTGCTGACGTGTATTAATGACCCTGGATAGGATGGAGAGACACTGGTAATAACCCATTCAACACTACGTGGGGGGAGGAGAGGAACAATGGAGGAGATGGGGCACAGCGATTGGAGGGCTCCTGGTGTTTGCCTCTGATGATTACAACATGGGCATAGGGAAAGAAGGATGATTTAATGAGCTCATAGTGACGGACTGACTCCTCACTTGAAGACGTTGACAGTGAGGCCTCTGACCAGCAGCCATGCAGCAAGAGGAAACACTCCACACTGATCTCTGCCAACAAGACATTCACGTTTGTGCATAAACGCTAATCCACTTGCCAGAGGTTCGGGACTCAAGTTACAAGACTTGACTTGAGCCAGAAGTCCCAAATGTGAGGACTTGAGACTTGCTTGAATAACATCTATAAAAGACAGGGACTTGACTTTGACTTGGTATTCATGGGTTGAGACTTGACTTGAAACAGAGTAACTTTCTTGACCCCTGGGGTCAGAAAAAATCCCAGGGGACTCATGAATGATGATTAAATGGGATTCCTAGTGCCAGCTGGTAAGGAATCAGTCCTGAAATAGAGTTTACAAACAACAGGTGCTTACAGAGCAGCACTGATAAGTTCCACCACCCAAACAATCCAGAGTGCTGCCCGGCTGTCCTTGATAACACACTACTTTTGGGTACAGGAAACACAATACAAAGAAACTGACTATGAAATGCAATGTTGAATGTATCCCCATTTCAATGTTTGGTTAACAAAATAGAAAGAGTACCAAACTGTGATTCAACACACTGATTTTGGTGCAGGAAAAATATAAAATAGCTTACAGAAATAGATACAGATTTCTACTAATATGGAAAAGATATATTTGTTTGGACTCTTATTGGGCAGTGACATGAGTATTGTGAATCAGATCGTAGCTTTGACAAATCAGAATCAGAATCAGAATCAGAATCAGAAAAAGATTTATTGCCAGGTATAGTTAACACAATACGAGGAATTTGTTCTGGTGGGTTGGTGCAACATAAATATAGAAAAAGAAAACAGATAAGATAGAAGATACAAATATAAAATATAAAATATAAAAAGTATGAGTCTTACAGTGCAAAACAAAACAAGTAACACAAGTAACAGTGTAACAGTGCAAGAAACAGAACCATGGAATTAAAGTATATACAAGAATGGTTGGAGTGCAAGATATATATTGATATTTACATTGTAGTTCACATTTATACAGGTTTGAGTGCAAAATTTTATGGTGTGGATGTGCCGCATGACCAGCAGCAGTGCCGGTGATGTGCATTAATGAACACGTTAATGTAACGTACAGTCTATGAGGAGAGTGCGTCAGTGGGGGACCTGGGCCTTGTTTATGAGGCGGTGGCAGGCAGGAAGAAACTGTTCTTGTGGCGTGAGGTTCTGGTCTTGATGGACCCGAAGCCTCCTGCCAGAGGGAGTGATTGGAAGAGTTTGTGTCCAGGGTGGGAGGGATGGCCACAATCTTACCTGCACGCCTCAGAGTCCTGGAGGTGTACAGGTCCTGGAGGAGGAGGCAGACTGCAGCCGATGGCTTTTTCAGCTGAGCGGATGATACGCTGCAGCCTGCTTGTCCTTGGCAGTAGCTGCAGCGTACCAGATGGTGATGGAGGGAGGTGAGGATGGACTTCGATGATGGAGGTGTGAAGTGCACCATCATCTTCACTGGCAGGTTGAATTTCCTCAGCTGCACTTGGTACATCCTCTGTTGGGCTTTTTTGGTAAGAGAGCTGATGTTCAGCTCCCACTTGAGGTCCTGGGTGATGATGGAGCCCAGGAAGCAGAAGGACTCCACCATGACCACTGGAGAGTCTCTCAGGGTGATGGGGGTGAGTGGGGCTGTGTTGGAACATCCATTGTGACCAACACACACAAGAAGAGTAACCATGCATGCCCATGAGTTCCATCCCTCTTCATGATGATGTCTTTTATTAACTGTCAGCAGAGATATAAAATGTGTTTAGAAATGTGTTTGATTCCTGTTGCTAAGACAGGCCAACCATTCAAATATGGGACAATTAGGCATGTGTTAAACATAATTTGATCATTAAAAGAAAAAAAAAGAAAATTGTAATAAAGATAGAAGTGATTTATGAGTTTAGATTTTATTTAGTTTGAAATCTGCGGTGGTTAAAAACTATGATGGAGACCATGCAACACCCAATCTGTCTTCTGTCTCCTTGACCACTTAATATCCTCATATAACCTTCAGTAACGATTCCACCTCATTGCTGGTACAGGCAAAGACATTTCTGGTCTTACGTTTTGCTATCTGTTTAAGTAACCAACTCCTGATTAGACAATCTTCTTCCAGTTTACACTGGCATGCCTACCTCACACCCCTTGTTCGATTTCAGAATAAAAACATGCCAATTTTCGAAGGACTGAAAGGGACTTCCGGTTGACGGCATGCTGGAGTAGTCGCATTTCTCGGCGCTCCTGTCCTACAACTTCTATTTTATTATTTACTCACTACCTACTATCGCTATTTACTTATTACCTACTATTAGACTGGAGATATGTATTGGGCAGGTTAAAACCCATCAAAATGACAAGCAGAACTAGAAACCAGGACCATAAGAAGGAGGACATTGGCGCTGCTAATGACGCTATCATGGCTACGCTAAAGGCTACGCTAGAAGACCACAAAATATCGCTCTCGGCGGAATTCAATGCGTCAATTCAACGTCTCGAAACTAAGTTAGACAACATCCAGACTACTATTAATAGTCATGATCAGCGGATCAAGTTCTTGGAAACTGCCGCTACAGCCACAAGTGAAGAGATGCAAGATTTGGCTGCTAAGCTAACTACAGTGGTGGAGGATAATGATAAGCTACGAACGAGGCTAGTCAAATTGGAAGGAAGAAGTCGCCATAACAACGTTCGTTTACTGGGAGTTCCCGAAAATGTTGAGACTTCTAGACCTACTGTATTTTTTTCACTACTGCTTCTGGACGTTTTTGGAGTAGACATTTTGAAGAAGCCTCCTGAATTAGACCGAGCCCACCGTGCGCTAACGGTGAAGCCAGGACCGAAGGGGAAGCCCCGGGCTGTGGTCATATGTTTCCACAACTACCAGACCCGTGAGCTTGTGGTGCGCAAGGCCCGGGAGTTACGAGGCAAGCTGAAGTACAAGGACACCCCCATTCACATCGTCGACGATTATTGCCCTGAAGTGCTGGAACAACGCTCTGCTTATCGCGAAGTCATGAAGGATCTGTACCAGCTTTGACTTAAGCCCCAGCTTCGCTATCCGGCTAAACTGTTTATCATGACCGACGAAGGTACACGGAAGCGGCTGGCTTCTCCGTGGGATGCTCGGAGCTACATCGCCTCTCACCGGCTCCTGAGTTCAAGTTCTCTGGCGAACTAACCATCACCGGTCAGACTTTAATGTGGTATTTTACTACTGATGAGAAGAACGTAGTAACTTTTCACCACACTAACAGGACTACTGAAACAGGTAACTCCTATTTTGTTATGAACATAAATATATTAACGGTGGACTCGTTTTGATTTGAGTCTCCAATTTGGTTTTCTGGTTGTTCTTCTTACAACTTGTACGTCTCTGCAACCTTGTGTTATTCGAACTATTTTTTCCTTAATAATGCCATTTTAGCATGCATATTTAGGATGACCACCTTATCATTTTGAATTGTTTTGCATAATCTCCTCTGTGTTGTTTGATATCTTTTGTATTTAGGTTGATTACATTAGAGTTATTTTTACAGCTATGTTTAGCTACCATATTTAACTTAGTTAAATACATGCATATACATTATTTGTACAACAATATTTTGTAAGTGAGTTTTGTATTTGTTTTTGTTTTTTCTTGCCGCAACGGGAGGGCCCCTTGTTAGCGTTATGATGAAGATACCGTCGCAGGGAAGAGTTTGCGCCCTGCTGTGCAATGGACACTTGACAATTGTTCTGTTTTTTGAAGGGGTTCCAGGTCCAGTTACTTGTTTGGTGTGGCTATGTGTGTGTTGTCTTGTTTTGTTTTTGTTTTGTTTGTTTCTTTATAGTCATCTGCCCCAAGCACAAGTATCAGTCCTCCTTTACCCAATCTCAAGCTATCACAGCGCCTACGTCTTTTTCGGTGCCAAAAGGTATGTCCAACACTGACAGTGGTCTTAGATTTATTTCTTGGAATGTGAGGGGTGTGGGGAATGCAACTAAAGCTAATAAAATTATGACTCATTTGCAACAGCTCAAAGGGGATGTATTCTTTCTTCAGGAAACACATCTTCGAAACAAAGAGGTAAAGCGACTCAAGAAACACTGGATAGGCAATGTATACCATTCTAAATTTAATGCTAAGACTAGAGGGACTGCCATACTCATTCGTAATAATATCTTGTTTGAACAACATAAAATAATTGCTGACCCAGATGGCCGTTTTATACTTGTTTCTGGAAGCCTGCTGGGCTCCCTTGTGATACTGGCTAGTGTGTATGGGCCAAATTGGGACAATGATGCTTTTATAACTAAACTGTTTTCTTCTTTACCAAATTTGGTAAACTATCATCTTATTATTCAGCACATTTTGTTGGATAGGTCTTCATCCAGGGCTTTTTCATTGAGCAAATCTGCTAGAATTTTTTAAAGCCCAGTTAGGTATTGTGGACCCATGGCGACACGGGAATCCTAATGCTAAGATATTCTCTTTTTTTTCTCACCCACACCGTACATACACGCGTATAGACTTTTTTCTTATTGATACTAGATTGCTCTCTAAAATTAAAGTATGTGAATACCATACTATAGCCATATCAGATCATGCTCCAGTTTCTTTAGATATGGCATTGGACACACAGGCTCGCCCTTTTAAATACTGGAGATTTAATTCTAGCCTGCTGATAAAGAATGAATATATTCAATTTTTGAGGTCCCAAATTTCACTGTTTTTTGAACTAAATGACTCCCCTGATATATCTAGGGGTATATTATGGGAGACTTCAAAGGCATACATGAGAGGCCAGCTTATAAGTTTTATTTCAAATTCAAGGAAAAAAGAGTTCTCTCACACTACTAGTTTACTGAATAAAATTAAAGAAGTAGATAATAGATATGCGACAAATACAGATCCTAGGCTCTATACAGAACGTGTGAAACTTCAGGCTAGTCTTAACTTAACTACTACTACAGCAGCTATGCTTCAGCTAGTCAAGACAAAGCAGCGCTTCTTTGAGTCCGGTGATAAAACTGGAAAACTTCTAGCTTATCAAGTTTGTGTTGAGGCAACTTCAAAACTAATTCCAAGTGTGAAATCCATTGCTGGGGAGACTGTATCAGATCCGGAGGGAATTAATAGGGTATTTGCTGGCTTTTATTCTGATTTGTACGCTTCCAGATCGCCACCTGCTGGCCATGAGATGCTTCAAAGGATACAATTCCCACAGATAGATGAAGAATCGATGAGATGTTTGGGTGGACCTATTATGGTGACTGAAGTGCAGGAAGCTATTAAATCTTTAAATATTGGCAAATCACCGGGACCAGATGGCTTCTCGGCAGAGTATTATAAAGCTAATTCTGATCTTTTGGCACCACTCTTGACAGGGATGTATAATGAAGCTTTTTCCAACTGCCACCTTCCTAAAACTTTGTCAGAAGCCACAATCTCTTTAATTTTGAAGAAAGATAGAGACCCCTTACTATGTAGTAGCTATAGGCCTATTTCGCTTTTGAATGTGGATTTTAAAATCCTTTCTAAAGTCCTTGCACTTAGGTTACAATGTGTATTACCCCAAATCATCTCCTCAGACCAGACTGGCTTTATGGCAGGGCGCCATTCCTACCACAATTCCAGATGCCTACTGAACATTATTTACACGTCAGATAGTTCGGTGTTTGTTTGTTGTGTCACTCGACGCGGAGAAAGCTTTTGACCGCGTCGAGTGGTGTTTTCTTTTTATATCTCCCTCCATACCTGATATGATAAGACATAACTTTTTATCTTTATTGGAGAATGTTGGAAAAGATCTTGACCGTTGGTCCTCATTACCATTGTCCTTAGCAGGACGAGTAAATCTTATCAAGATGGCAGTTCTACCCAAATTTTTGTACCTCTTCCAGCATGTTCCCATTCTTCTTATCAAATCATTTTTTGATCGACTGGATAAAATTATCCTGCACTTCCTATGGGGTGGGAAGCCAGCCAGACTCCATAAGTCTGTCCTTCAGTCTCCTAGGTGTGATGGTGGTCTCACTCTGCCTAACTTTAGACAATACTACTGGGCAGCTAACATACAGAAACTTTTATACTGGTTGTACAGTGATAATGATGATTCTATGCCTGCCTGGGTACAAATAGAAAAGGCACCTAGCCGTTATTCATTATCATCAATACTCAGTTCGCCACTCCCCTTCTCTATATCACTCATCCAAGAAAATCCAATAGTCAAGGAAACGTTAACCATTTGGAGGCAGTTTAGAAAACATTTTGGACTATTTGGACCCTCAATGCTGACACCTTTATTGAATAACTGTAACTTTATACCTTCAGTCAGTGATGTGGTTTTTAGAATTTGGTATGACAAGGGACATAGGCAGGTTAAGGAATTGTATCATAATGATGTTTTCTCATCCTTTGCTGACCTCTCATCTAAATATGATTTGGCCAATTCAAATTTTTTCCGTTATCTTCAGGCTAGAGATTTTGTAAAGAAGCAATTCCCTCACTTTCCTAACCATCCACCTGAAACATATCTGGACACTCTCCTGGAAACAGATCCTCAACAAAGTAAATGTATTTCTGTTTTGTATACTTTATAAATTAGTTCCAAAGTCTATTTCCTCTACTAAAATGAAATGGGAAGATGAGCTACAGACAACTTTGTCTGAACAGCAGTGGGGTTTAGCCTTGAGGTTAATTCGTCCTCAATTTGTGCCCGCCATGCTTTGATTCAGTGTAAAATATTCTATGAAGTACATTATACAAATTCAAAATTATCTAAAATCTATTCAACGGTCAGTGATTCTTGTAAAAGATGTGGACAGTCGCCTGGCAATCATGTTCATATGTTCTGGGCATGCCCTAAACTGAGAGTTTTTGGAGATATTTTGATACACTTAGCCAAGCATACGGCCAAACCATTCTTCCAAATCCGCTCTCAGCTATTTTTGGCATTCCTCCTGATCCAAATTTATCAGGTCCCATCAAACAGGCCTTGGCCTTTACGACCCTAATAGCTCGTAGACTTATATTACTAAAGTGGAGGCTTTTCAACCCCCCATCCTATGACAATTGGGTGAAGGATGTACTTTTTAATCTAAAGTTAGAAAAACTTAGATTTTCACTAAAAGGCTCCATTGACAAATTTAAGAAAACTTGGCTTTCTTGTCTTTCATGAGTTGACACAATTACTCTGCTTCCTGATGCAGATACGGTTTAGTATGTTCTAATGTAGTTTCTTAATTTTTTTTTTTTTTTTTTAGTATGTGTGTGTGTAGGTATGTGTACATGTATATATGCAGGGATTGAATATCTGTAGTCTTAGTTTTGGACCTGGATGGGGCTGAGTTCGAGGGTGGGGGGCTGTGGGATAATGGGCATACAATTGTACTGGAACCATTGCCATTTTTTTCCAACTGATGTCATTGTATGTCATGTTAAAAATCAATAAAGAAAACTGGAATAAAAACATGCCAATTTTCTCAGCTTTTTCGAAGGTTTACATACTTGTGAAGGTGTCTGCCCAGACCAAGAAAAGTGATGTTGATCCAGGTTTCAAAGGGCTAAAGAGCTATCATTTATCTTGATTAGGGTGGTGCCCAGAGGTGAATGTAATAAAATCCATTATTTAGGTCAAGTACTGCATTAATGCATTAATTTCTGATTGCCCAAAGATGAGTGCTATCACTCCATGCCCTCATCTGTAAAAATAAATGCATTTATGCTACTCTTGTTTTCACACATAGATCAGCACTGTTTGGTCTCTCGGTTTTCACTTAAAGATTTGTCTCGAACTCTTCAACTCTCATCAGCAAATCACTCCATATCTAGTGCTGTGTAGCTTCTTTGGTGTTTTTATAAAAAAAATAAAAATAAATTAACTGAGCCCCACCTCCTGCTGCTGAATGACCGATGCCATTTCTTTTTCAAAAGCAATGGTTAGACTGCCATACAGTGGGTCTATGAAAGATATGTGTGTGTGTTTGTGTGTGGGTGTGTGTGGAGATGTGTTCTGACACAAGCCAGGAGGAGGCAAGGATGGGGATTTATGCAAACTGAGTAGGTCACTATAACATACATGCTTACAGGAAAGCACAAACACACACAAACACACCCTCTCTCTTGAGGCTTTAATCCATCCAGGGCCTTCCAACCTTTGGATGTTTAATGTAAACACTGTGATAACACAATCAGTCCCAGTCCTCTCCATCCTTCTCTCTATCTCTCTCCTCCTGCTTCCCCCTCTCCTCTGCTCCTGGGCCAGATAATGAAATACATAAATGCAACATGGGTATTTTTAAGACAGTGGGCTGTTTTCCTCTCCTTTCCCATTTTGCCTTTGATGTCAATGTGTGTTTTGCTCCGAAACAAAATGCACAACAGCCAATAAATAATGGAGCCAAGCACGGCATTGCCACCTTCTAATCTCAGCAGGCCTGCAGCCCAGCGCTTCAAAGCTTCATGAGCCCCCGAAGCCACGGCAGCGTCACAATTATCATACAGTATCACCACAGCAACAACAGCTTCATAATGTTGAAGCAACACAACTGCAACAACAGCATTATGGTGCTACACCACAACAGAATTAGAATTCCAGGACAGCACTATGATGCTGGTAGAATATCAGAGCAACACCAGTATAATGCCATAACAGCACGATTGCAACAGCAGTATAATGATGAAAGAACACAATGCTATCCACATATTATAGGGCTTAATGCCCTGGCACAATTTGCATTATGAAGATAATACATAATGCTATTGAGAACAATATAATAAAATTATTAACATTATATCTGTAGAACAACAAAAAACTGTGTTTTGTTTTTACAACAAAGTGACAACAACCACATGATGTCAAAAACGCCTTGGTAATCATATCACTGTGATGTAAAGGAAAAAGGTTATGCAGGCTGTGTATACAGTAGGTTCATCAGCACTTTTTCAATAAACCATTTTGATCTAAGTTAATAATTCAAATGACACCTTAATCCATTTGAACCACTGAGATCCACCATAAACATAATGACTAGAGCAGCTTTGAGACAAGTAATGGTAAATGGACCTGCAGTTGTATAAGTGCTTTTCTAGTCATTTAACCAGTCATGGTGCTTTCACACTATGAGTCACATTCACCCTTTCACACACACATCCACACACTGGTGGCCTAGGCTACCATACATGGTGCCACCTGCTACTTTGTTTAACCATTTAAACACATTTGCACACTGATGGAACAGTCATCAGGGGCAATTTGGGGTTCAGTATTTTGCCTGGAACCATCATCATGACATTTGCTTCTCATGGAGGTCAGTCAGAGGAATTGAAATAACTACTTGGTTATGTGAAAATATCATGTTTTGGCTCAAAATACCTGGTTTTGATGACATTTTCCCAGGAAAATTAGTGATGCCTTTGTAACTCATGGTCTGTAGGTGGACCTGCACATCACTGCAACTCACTAACAAGTTGACAGATGGATTTATAACAACTTTGGTAAGCATTGGTAGAATGCACATATTTGGGGTTGGTAGTACATCCTAATCGCTGGAAGGCCTTTATTTCCTGCTCACATTTTCTGAATTCAATTATGTTATGCTGACATTAATGAGAGGCTTTGGCGGGTTGTACGAGGCCCAGGGGTCACCCATTGATGGTCATTGCTTTAGAGTGTACAGGTGGCATGCAGCAGATAACCATGATAGCAGCGGAGGTGATGTTGTTTCAAAGCAATCATCATGCTTATCATACAATATGCAATAATCCCCTCATATTGAAACAGGCAGATGAGCAAGATGGCAGTGAGTAGGATCTTCCATTAGGCTAATCATGCACAGTGCCACTCTTCCAGACGTTATGTCATTACACCATGCTATGCGCCGGGCGCAACGCCTTTGTCTGCATAAACACTGCAGAGGGATATCTGATTGACAGAGTTGAAACGATAAGAGGCAGCTTCGTTTCAGCTCAGCTGTTTGTTCAAAGGAACACAGCTAACTGGCTCTGCTGTATCTTTCTTTTCTATTTTAGCTTGTTTATTTTGTGCCCCACCACCCTCTACTCCCATGGCTGTCTGCCAACTATAGGAGACAGACAGCGTAATGATAATATAAATGTATATGATTATTCGTTAACCGTACAGTTTTAAAAGGAACTTGCTGGAGGACAAAACAATTTAAATATTTGTAATGCAGGTAATATAAAAAGTAAACAAAAAAAATAACCCAAACACATATGTCCTAAATTTCAAACATACATTATAGACACAACACATAAAAAACAACTGTCTACAAGACAAAGTGGACTACTTTCCCAGGTTTCTTTTCAACACTGTAGCCAGGCTGACTCAGAGTCACAGCTCCATAGAGCCTTGTATTCCTTCGGCCCTAAGCAGTGACGACTTTATGAGTTTCTTTAATGATAAAATTATAACTATTCGAGATAAAATCCATCACCTCTTGTCCTTACCTGACCTGACCCAGGACACAGATAGCCTGGATATGGCAGCAAGGCCTGAAATTTATCTGGACCATTTCTCCCCCATTGACCTTCATCGACTCTAAACTTTGATTTCTGCATCTAAGCCATCAACATGCCTGCTAGACCCCATCCCAACTAAGCTACTTAAGGAAGTTTTGCTCTTATTAGACAACTTTGTATTAGATATAATCAATGTGTCTTTATTAACAGGCTATGTACCACAGTCCTTTAAAGTAGTTGTCATTAAACCTCTTCTAAAGAAGCTCACTCTCGATCCTCAGATTTTAGCTAACTATAGACCGATATCTAATCTCCCCTTTATTTTAAAATCCTTGAGCGAGTGGTTGCTCATCAACTCTGTGACTTTCTCCAAGATAATAGTTTATTTGAGGACTTTTAGTCAGGCTTCAGAGTTCATCATAGTACAGAGACGGCACTTGCAAAAATTAATAACGACTTATTTATCGCTTCTGATACTGGTCTGGTCTCTGTTTTAACCCTTTTAGATCTCAGTGCCGCATTTGACACTACTGACCATCAAATCTTACTGCACCGACTGGAACACTTAATTGGCCTTAAAGGAATGGCAGTAGCCTGGTTTAAGTCATACTTATCAGATTGTTCCCAATTTGTTCACATCAACGATCAACCCTGAATAATAATAATACTAAGGTCTGCTTTGGAGTGCCACAGGGTTCTGTGCTTGAACCAATCCTTTTTACTCTCTATATGCTTCCTCTAGGCAACATTATTAGAAGACACTATAAATTTCATTGTTATGCTGACGATACACAGTTATATCTATCTATGAAACCAGATGAAACTGATCAGCTATCTAGACTTCAAACATGTCTTACGGATGTAAAAGCCTGGATGAGCCATAATTTCTTGATGTTGAATTCAGACAAAACTGAAGTTATTGTTCTTGGCCCCAAACACCTCAGAAGCTCCTTTTCCAACAATGCAATTTCTCTAGATGGCATTACCTTGGCCTCTAGCACAACTGTACGGAACCTCGGAGTTTTATTTGATCAAGATTTATCTTTTGCCTCCCATATAAAACAAACTTCAAGGACGGCTTTCTTTCACTTGCGTAACATCGCAAAAATTAGACATATCCTGTCCCAAACAGATGCTGAAAAATTAGAACATGCATTTGACACCTCTAGGCTGGATTACTGTAACTCTCTATTATATGTTCTAACGGGAAGCAAGAAAAGGGATCATATTTCTCCTGTTTTAGCTTCGTTGCACTGGCTCCCTATAAAATCCAGGCTTGAATTTAAAATCCTCCTCCTTACTTACAAAGCTCTGAATGGTCAGGCCCAATCCTGTCTGTCGCAGCTCATAGTTCCTTACCAACCCTCAAGATCACTGCGCTCTGAAAATGCAGGATTACTTGTGGTTCCTAAAGTTTCCAAAAGTAGGATAGGAACCAGAGCCTTCAGCTACCATGCTCCTCGCCTATGAAACCATCTTCCAGTTTCGGTCAGGGAGGCAGACACCGTTTCTACTTTTAAGGGTAGACTTAAGACCTTCCTCTTTGATAAAGTTTATAATTAGGGCTGGCTCAGGTTGGCTGGAACAGCCCATAGTTAGGCTCACATAGGTTTAACCTGCCAAGGGACTTTCTATGATATGCTGAGCTCCTTTTCCTTTTCTCAATGCAATGCAATGCAATCCATCGGAAAATCATGCATGTCTGTTAACTGCATTGCCATTTGCAAGCTTAGCTTAGCCTCAGTAGTTTAACCTAGCCTTAAATCTGTGATAGCCATGTGGTACTGTCACTACCTGGGGCTTGCGATTACGGAGCCTGGGTCTGTTGAACTGCCCTACGCTAATCCTGTTGCCTCTCAGGGGCATTCCTGCTCCCTTGTTTCCTAGTTTTTCCTGGATCCTGGCCATAACCTTGACTGTGCCTGACTGTGGTGATAGCTGTATTGATATTGTGCCCCCCGCTCGCCCCGATCGTGGTCTGGTCCTAGTTGTGCCGATGCTGTGATTTTGCTTTTGGACACCTCCCTATCAACATATGCATGAGACTCTTATCGTCACCTCAACATCATCATAGAGTGCATTTGATAATTTCACACCTATCATTATTGTAATATGACATGCATCTGTTTCTATTATTGCTGTGCCTCGCCCCCCCTCTCCTCCCCTCTCTCTTTCGCTTTCCTTTTTTGCCATGATTGTATTTCATTTGTTATTTACAACATCTATTGCACGTCTGGCCGTCCTGGAAGAGGGATCCCTCATCATCCTCTACCGCTCTTCCTGAGGTTTCTTCCTTTTTTTCCCCCCCATTACAGGGGTTCTTTTTCGGGAGTTTTTCCTTGGGTGATGTGAGGGTCTAAGGGCAGAGGGATGTCGTACACTGTACAGCCCTCTGAGGCAAACCATGTTTTGTGATAATGGGCTCTATAAATAAAACTGACTTGACTTGACTACTTTCTTGACCCAGTCATGCACTCTGACCTCCTCCAGAAGAGATTTGGTAACAACCTGAAATCCTGATCCGATCTCAACCATCGGACTGTTTTATTTTAATGTACAGCAATACAGAGCATAAATGCTGTCAATTCTCCTCCACTCAGCCTTTCATTTCTTTCACTCTGTTAAGCTGTGTGTGTAAAAATAGCAGCTTAGCTCTGCTCACCCCAAAACACCACACACCATAAACAAATACGCAGGATGAGACTGTTACGTTATTTACCAAAGTCACAAGCACTCGTTTCATTTCAGCTCAGTGTTGAGAGGCTCACAATTTGGCTTCAACTCGAGTGCATGGTATTTCTCTGCCCTGCTCAGAGGGGAGACAGAAGGCGGGCAGAGCTTAAACAACCTCAGTTGCCACTACAAGCAAAAAACCAACATGGCTTAGGCATTAATGAAGCATAATCTGTAAATATGAGGACGACAAAAATAAACACTCAAGGTAATACAGTTCATTCAGGTAACTCAGACACAGGCTGCACTGAAGTAACATAAATAATGGAGGGACAGACACTCCACCGACACAGGTCAAAAAGGGGGGGTTTGTCATTTTACACTTTATTTTATGAAATAAATAAATAATAACAACAAAATGGATAATTCGTTGCAAACCTATTCATTTTTTCACGTTGTTAGGCATAGGCTATACACTCGATTCATTTTGATAACTTAAAAGAAGCCCTCCTAAAATTTGCACCGTGCAGCTATATTATCTAGCAAAATATAAGTATCAAATCAGGACATCCCTAGTAACAATATTACAATGTCACACAACTTCTGCTTTTGCTACTTGGGGAAGACAGACAAATGTCTCTCAAAACCTTTATTTTGTTTATTAGGGTTTGAATTAACAGATACTATTGTTATTGCAGCAACGCAGTCTCAGACCAAATGACTTCTCAAACAAGTTAGGCAACAAAATCCAAACTGTTAAATTTGCATGCAAGTACAGTTTCTTTGTAAATTATGTTGATGCAGAATTGACAAGAATACTGATGAAATGTGATCCCCTTTATCTTGTGTTTCTGTCATGTCAGGAATTATAAATATGTTTTCTAAAAGCAGTTTGTTTTAATATTTTTCACAAGGAGCAGGATGAGAAATAATCTCAAAGGGACTGCAATTTTAGTCCCTCTAAAAGTGACCCTGCAAGATTCCTCTTTGCAAAATCTGTGTGTGACTTACAACTCTGTAGATATGAGAGAGTGGGAGTTTAGTCCCTTAAAAGTCTTCTACAGTTTGGTCAGCATTAACCTATTATTAAGATACTATTCTAAGTGTACAACAGATAATTTTCTGGTAACATTCAGACAGGCGTGCACCAATATTCTCCTGACTCGCTGTCACAAACACACACGAGGAGCCATTATTGTGTGAGTGCATGAGTGCATGTAAATGGTTACTGAGGAGCAGTACCTTGTACAGCCTCAGCCTCCAGTGTGTGAATGTGTGTGTGAATGGGTGAATGTGACATGTAGTGTGACAGGGCTTTGAGTAGTTGGAAGACTAGAAAAGCGCGATACAAGTACAGACCATTTACTTTTCTCCTCCATTTTCCTTTTAGTTAAATTGCTCAGACAGTGCAGACAGAAGTATAACTTTCAATAACTTTCACAAGTCTGTGCAAATAAGAATTTTTGCAATATAATCATTTATGTAAATGACATCAGTCAGTTAAGAGTTGCAAACACAAAACCTTGAGAAAAACACAGAGAGAGTGTGGAGGGTGAAAACAACAACAAAAACAAAAACAAAAACAGTCATTTTTTCAAAGTAATTCATGTGTCATTCTTGTGTCTCTTGCTTCCTGTATGAAGAAGTGATAGTGGTATTTCTATATATATATATATATATATATATATATATATATATATATATATATATATATATATATAGATATATATACAAACTGCTGTGTTAAAAAAAGAACTCACAGAGCGCCATCTGAGCTGTATTCACAGACCCCGCAATCATGCACAACGGACCCTCCCAAAACCTCCAAATTTAGAGAGGGGAAAAA
This sequence comes from Plectropomus leopardus, assembly GCF_026936395.1. NCBI lineage: Eukaryota > Metazoa > Chordata > Actinopteri > Perciformes > Serranidae > Plectropomus > Plectropomus leopardus. The sequence continues at coordinate 29,916,247 of NC_142194.1, read as the reverse complement.
GAATGATAGGGACACACACAAATGAAAAAAAGCCTACACGAAGTGTGCCAGGCTCCGGTGCCTATTTTACGTAGTAGCCAAAACTGGAATTACAATGTCCACGTCTATCACATAATGCACACTAGCCCAGAAAGACTTTCTCCCATTGACTTACATCAGGAAAGAGATGGCTGTAAATCAGTAAATAACTTTCTGAGAGCATCAAAATCCCAGCAAAACAACTCATTTCACTATCCCGATTTAAGCTTCCCATTTCGATAATATTTGAAAAGTCTAACAGAGCTGCAAGATGAAATTTTCTAGATCACAGTTCAAGCTAGCAAAGCCCTAAACCAGAAGTCAGTTTCTCCATTAGCGGTACCACGCGGGCACAATCTGCTGTGCTTAGCTGCTGTAAGTCTCTAGTGCGCATGCCTCATGGGCCAGTAGATCCCAGTGTTTTATACCCAAAATAAGAGCTGTTTTTGCTTTAAGCACCAATGAGCAGCTCTAGGAAAGAAAATGACAGGGCCCTGCCTCCATGACTGTATCCAAACTTTCTTTAATATGTCCATAAATTTAAAAGAAAAAAAAAAGAATATAGTAGCCTGTTTCTCCCTATGATGGCTGGTGACATAACAGGGTCACAAAAGTTCACAGTAACACCATGTCCTAACTGGATGCAGGCATCAGACTATTGCCCCACATTACATCACAAGGCATGTTCTCCATCCACACTGCATCCGTTGAAATGGAACTCCATCACATCATGTAAACAAAACACTCATTATTTATGTCATTACTTTGTCATGTTTATAATGTGTCTGTTAACAACATGGTGGTTTATCTTGATTATTGCCATAGGTCCTCTTCCTCATCAAAGGTGGATAACAAGACAGTTTTTTCTCAAAAAAACATTTTGACTCCTCTGCTAAATAAATGCTATAAGGTTAAATTTTGTTTAAATTGATGTAGAAATTTAGTAAATTGTTATTTTTTTAAGTCCTGTGAAACAGCCGTTACTTGTCCATTGCGGCGCTTTCAACACGAGTCTCTGGAATAATAAAGAAACGGGGTGTGTGACAAGAGCGATGCTCACAATGATGCAGGGCATCATTCTGTATCAAGCTATGTCGTGCTGCGCTGCATGGCTTGCGGGTAGTTAGGACATGGTGTAAGGTGTGAAATGTGATGGACCCTGGAATGTTGGGTTCAAATGGCAGCCCTCTGTCTGATGATCAGGAGGTCACAATAGCCATTTAAAAGAGGGCTGAAATGCATTACACGTCCTGCTTAGAGTTGCACAAATGAACAAATCGTCTGTGTTGTCAAGTCCAGTGCTTCCAACATTGCATTTAAGTCCTAAAAGGAATAGTTAGGAAGCCCGGAGGGTATCAACCAAAAAATGTTTGATGATTTGTGCACACAAATTATGTAATTCTCCTTCATATTAGGACTTTGTGCCCTTGAAATCTTAAATTGTCTTCAGATTACACATGGTAATTTATTCAGCCAAGTTATATTGTGAGCAGCATGTTAGCAGCTGAGTTTGACTAGTTAGTATGTGTCTAATGATCCCATGGAATTACTGAATTTATATTCTCAGAATGATAGTGTTGTTATCACAATAAATTCATTTGTGCCTGCCACATCAACATTGACTGCCTCTCTCTGACACCATATTGGACAGCATTCCTTGTTTATGCTAGCCAGTTAACAAATTAAGGTGCTTGGATCGACCTTGTCCTTGCAGCTGTTAAAGTGAGCTCTCTCAAATCTAATCTAACAGTGTCTGTTACTCTGTTAACTGTTTTTGCTGACATGTTATCAGCAAAGATTTTTGACATAATTACTGGGTATTCAACTGAAAAATAAAGGAAAGTGTGAGACATGAATTCCATACGGGGTGATAACGAAATAGAGTTACTCCTGGAGGTGTGTTATACACTAGACTCCTGTTGACTGAGTGACAGCTGAATGCTGACACCTGACAGGGAGTGAGGAGAGAAGTAGAGAGGAGGTGCAGATAAAAGTCTGACCAGATGTCAGCACCTCCTTTCAGCCTCCTCTAACCCCTATCAGGGGATCCTCCTCTGGAATTCCCCCTGCTCCTGACATTGTTCTGATGAGAGCATGATGGATTGGATTCATGTTCTCGTGTATGTGGCTCACTTTATATGGCTCTATTCTTTTTCACACAAATTACCATTCAACAAGACAGCTCAATAGCACTTTTCAAGTTTTCTTTTAGTACCCTCAGTTATGTGGCTCTACTCAATAGCACATTAACTAGATGTTTGGGATTTTTTAATTTATTCTTAAATTAATGTGCTTCTGTTGAAAGACTTCACTGCAACTGCTGTGTCTGGTATTTTCATGTCTTGTGGTTAGGCATGTCACAATATGAGATTTTAATATCCCAATTATTGTCAGAGTAAATATCAAGGTTTCATTAATAATTACTAATAATTTATTATGTTTATTATCATCATTAACTATAAAAATGTGGTAGGTATACTGTTTGGTTTTTGTTGTTGTTTTTTTGTTTTGTTTTGTTTTGTTTTGTTTTGTTTTGTTTTGTTTTGTTTTGTTTTGTTTTGTGTGTGTGTGTGTGTGTGTGCATCTGTGTGGGGGGCACAGACCCTCCCACAGTCCACCTCAGTTGGTAATATGATATCAATGCAAGATTCTGAAAGTAAACTGTAACACAATGTGAATTAATTGTTTTACCCAACTCAGACCATTGTGTGATGGGATCACTTTTGACAGGAAACAGCTACCTCACATCCTCCAGCCCCAGCTTCATTTGATCTTAACTACACATCTGTACAGTTTAGTTACCACATCCTGTATGATTGCAGCACCATGCTGTTGCCAAATGTGTCCACAGACTGACGTAAAAACACTTGGCAAAGTACATATGTACCAGCCATCTCTTCTAATTGATTAACAATACCAATGTTCATATGCAGCATTGAAATACAATGTCTTCTAAAATGTAATGTTAATAATCCATGATTATCCAGGAATGGATAAGTGTAATGGATGTAAAAAAAAAAATGATTCAACAATGGGACATTGCAGAGGCAAGACACAGCAACATGAAGAATGTGACAAAAAGTGTGTATCTAAGAAAACATTATGGTGTCAACATGTTGTATGTTACTGTGGATAGACTGTATTTAAACTGGAAACCATCATGCAGTGGGATGACTCCAGCCTACTTTTTACCTCCAGCACTCTAGCTCGAATCAAACTGATCTTCAAACTTGGCCATTATTTTGATCTAAATTACACACCTATAAACTTTCATGATTGCATCGTGGCCAAGACAGTCAGACAAAACAATCTATAAATACTAGCAATGTTCTCAAAATGATTATGTGGTGGTGCCCGCTACAGTAGGTGTCATCCAACACGTCCTTATCCCAAGTCCTCACACGTTGTCACTTTGCAGTTGACTTCCACATCTAAATATTAGGTTTTAGGTTTCCTCTTCTGTTGTTTACAGTCTGGGATGCTGCTACTGTGACGTCAACAAATGCACATGGTGGGATCATACCATAAGTGATTATGTTTAGGTAACAACAGTACATGGCAACCAATGTTGGAAAGTCAACAAACGTACATGATGGTGCATGCTGATGGTTAGGATTAGAGGAGGGAGGCACATGGTTAGGTGTAGGAAAAAAAACAAAAAACATCACATTTAGACATGAAGCAGACACTGGACTCCTTCATCAAATGGGTTTGTTTGTTGTTACCGGCAGCCTTTCAACCTGAGGCTGTCCTGTGTTTCATTAGCACAGGACAGGTTCCGTCCTGCAGTGATGCCGCCCATGCGCATATCAAGCGGATGCAGCCGGTGCTATCCACCAGCATATAATAACACCACAACTGGTTTACTCAAAAGGTGCCTTTTGGTGTCACACTCTTATGCCAAAAGCTCTGTCAATATATATATATATATAACAGCTATATAACAAACCCCCCCCACCCCCCCCCACACACACACACACACACACATGCACACACACACATTCACGCAAACACAAAGAGACAAACTCAACCCTGATGTTGGTAATTGTTTGAAACATATAAGCGCACTTGGGTATTGGGCTAAATACCTAAACGATATGTTGATTAATGCTTATTGAAAGCATATTTATGTACATATGCCTTTCATCCCCAGCACACATTTGTAGAGGTGTTAAGTTCAGGGTGTCCCCCAGTCAGCAAAGCTTCCAGTGGGAGTCAGCTGCCAGGAGTGCTGCTCACACTTTTTTTTTGTCCTGAATATTCTCAGCCAGTTTACCATGATGTTGCTAATAACACCCCCTCCTGCCCTCACATCCCTCCACATCCTCCAAAAATAACCATAATTAGCTGCTATATTGATTCATGCACAGACTTAAAAAAAAATAAAAAAGATATGAAACAACATTTGGAGTTTTGGAAATTGACTGCGTTAATTATGACTGCCAACTCCTTAAAATGCATTTGGTTCACAGGGAAATATGTAGATCATCTGTTAGAGGCAGTCACATCTTATTAAATATGGAAAGCAGGGAAAACAGACCTTGGCAGGCTTCATCACACACACACACACACACACACACACACACACACACACACACACACACACACACACAGTATTTACATATACAACCCAGTATACATCACACTCCTCCTGCACCTCTCCTCTCTGGTCTCTTTACTAACAGAGTTTACAGGCATTAGTTCATGCTAAGATGCATGTGCCTGTGTTCATTAATGTAATATGAATACACAGACATCTGCATTTAATACACTTGCATGAACACAGGTTATTTGGCTCAGAGGATCAAAGGAGCAGCCATGCTCACTGCTCTGTGACTTGTTTATTACTTGAAACAAAAATTAACAGAATTATACACCTGCCTGCACTGGGAGCTACAAACCATTCACATCTTCCTAATAAAATGATCAGCAGCTGTTTCTTTTTACAGTCCTGTTGTTTTCGGCTAGACTGCAGCAAAGTGGGAACAGCCCTATAAACCCAAAGTCTAAATGAGTGAGTGAGTGAATGAGTGAATGAGTGAATGAGTCAGTGAGTGAGTGAGTGAGTGAGTGAGTGAGTCTATGAGTGTGAGTGAGTGAGTTGGTGACTGAGTGAATGAGTCAGTGAGTCAGTGAGTTGAGTAAAAGCCAGTTCATAGTAACCACGTCGACATGTGCGCATGGCTTGGCTTTGGTCCGTGTGATGTAAATGTTATCATCCATCCATTTCCACAAGGATCCAATAAAAAGCTTTGTGGACGTCAGCGTGCAGCCCATTTTTTATGACTGAACGTTCCAAAATCTTGTTCAACACTTCAGTCCAGTCCAAAACACTGCTGTAATGCCAGCTGCGCTGCAGCCGCCTCACCATGGTGATGTTAGCTTTAAGTTGGACACTAAGCAGACATCTAGACCCAACAGCTTCATTAAGTTTCACCTGTAGTCAGCAGTGGGACAGTAAGCTCACTTTCCAGCCCTCCCATTCACTGCCGAGGTCTGACACAGACTATCAGCTGTAGTATGAACAGAACCATGTGCAGATCTATGCAACATGGACAGTATGTCTAAGTCTTAAAGAAGTATTTCCCCAATATAAAGTTCTCAAATAAAATTCTGCCATCTCTGCAGTAGAAAGAGGCAAATATCCAAATCATGCTATAAAACTTATAAAAAACAATGGATTTTTAGTGGTTTGAAATTCCACTTTCCAACCTTGGTGACGACCTACCATTGATATTGTCATTCTTATTTATTGCCAACACTTCAACTCTGGTGAGAGTTGCAGTAATTTATAAAATGATTTTCCTGACTGTGCTAAACAGTATAGCCAACAGGCCTGCAGAGGTGAGCTCAGAAGAGGAGTATTTATGAGCTCCCCTCTCTCCATCTTTCTCCATCTTTCTCTGGGGGATGGGATAAAGCTTTAGGCCTCTGATCTCCTCATCACTAATGCCTAGCTGTGATATGTGTGAGTGTGAGTGTGTGTGTGCGTCTGTATGTGTGTGTGAGAGAGTGCTTGTGAATCTTAATCAACCTGTTTCTATCACATTTAACTAATTTCATCCCCGTTTTCCATCTTTTCTCAGTCTTTCTCTCTGGATCCCTCCTGCATTCCCCCGCTCCCATTCCCATGTCTACTAATTAGAAATGCTAAAAAAACACAAATAAAGGAAACTAGGATGGAGAGGCGGTTCCCTGGGTGGCATGCTGAGATTTGGGCAGAGTTAGGATGACTTAGGTGTGTTTGCCTTGTGGGAAGGAAAGTAAGAGGCTTAAAGTAGAAAGTAAGGTGAGAGGGGAGGGCAGAATGATGCCACGGAGGAGAGCTCTTCAGTAAAATGTCAGTATACGTATTTCCATGATGACTCCTGAAATCATAAAGGTCATACTCAGACACAAAAGCATGTAGACCAGTGATACTCAACTTACAATCTGTGGGCCAAATGTGGACGCTGATAGGGTGCCGTGTGGCCCCCCAACCATTTTCTAATTGACAATAATAATAATTTTATATTTAGTATACATAAGGTGCCAGAGTGCACTGAACAGCATCAAAATAGAGCTTATTTATCAAAAAAGTGGAGGGTCCCCCTACAGAGGTCCTAACTAAGCCTCTAATGTCCTAAAATCCTAGAAATGTCCTAAAGCACTAGAAATGTTGAAAAAAATGCTGAAATTCGAGAAACATCCTAAAGGCCTAGAAACTTCCAAAACTCCTAGAAATGTCCTAAAATCTGAGAAACCTACTAAAATCTAATTTCTTAGAGCTAATTTCTTAAGTTCTAGAAACATGTGTGGGGATGCTGCGACTGGCCCCAGGCCCTCTGACATTTTGCAAAATGGCTCCCAAGCAAAGTGTCCCTGATGCAGACGCTGTTAACTAGCATACTTTGTGTTTGGGGTTGCTGTTCCTTGTCTGCACCATCAGTCTAATAATTAAACCCATAGAAAATGAATGTGATACAGAGATGAAGAACCTTTCCATGTAGATCTCTGTGTGCACTGAGGAGGATGTTTGCAACCTTGGATTAAAGCCCTGTCTACAAAAAGATGAGAACACTGCAGAGGCATATTTTCAATCATTTTGTTGCCTCTTGCCTGTCTTGTTGCCAACTGACAAGCATGTTAAAACATGTGCTTTTTTGATGACGGGTGGGGCTGGGGGAAAGGGAAGGTGCACGCATAACGCCTTGCTTCTCCTGGGAGGGTTAAGTGTTTGTGAATGTATCCTGCAGCGTCAACACTGGCACCACTGGCTTAGCCTCATTAGCATAAATAAATGTAGCTGGGGAGAATCGGGTGGCAGGGATGGAGCAGGCGGATGAGGGAGGAGGAGTGAGGAGGGAGAGATGGTGGTATGGAGAGCAGGTGTAACAGAGAGAGCCAGCATAGAGCTTTTAAAGAAATATGCAACTAGATAAAAGAAACAAACACACACAGTGTCTCTGTATTGTCCAATATATAAATCGGAGGTATAACATTTCATTGCTTTGGTGAATAACCAGTTTCAGTCTGTTTAAAGAAATCATTAAACACATCTTTAGCAGTAATCAATATAAATAATTTGAACTGAAAAAATAAATGTCTGTTTTCTTTTTCACCTGAAAATAAGAATCACTGTGCTCTCTTTACCTTAGAATGAGTCATTTATGTCTACATAGGGAGCAGGTCCTCGTTTTTGGAGATCAACATGTTGCACCGCCATGTTTTTACAGTAACTAAGAATGGACAAACCAAACACTGGCTCTAGATACAGCCATTTGCCTTTTCATGTGACAAAGTTAAACTGTTCATAACATGAAAGTTCTTTATTCAGTGCTTTAACTGGTTTTTGATCAGTTTAAATCACCTAATCTATTTATTTTAGAAAGTAAGAGACCTCTACGGATAATTCAGCTCACAGTAAAAACTTGAATGTCTGGATCAGAAAAATAAAAAGTGTGTAAAATCTAGGGGGATTTAGTGGTGTGTAGTGGTGAATTACTGGTTGCAACTTCACCTTTAAATAAACTAATATTATAGTAAAACGCAGATACTGACAAAAAGATGAAGAAGGTGAGAGGGAGCTTTGCAATGCCAGTCTGAGATGTTGCAAGTCTGACAGTTGCGTAAAAGTTGCAAAACATGTTATGAACCATGGTCCTTTTTTACTGGGCCTTTATGTTGTGATCTCTCTTTCCTCGCTTTGGTGTGTGTGTGTGTGTGTGTGTGAGAGAGAGAGAGAGAGCGAGAGAGAGAGAGAGAGAGAATGAGAGGGTGATGACAAACAGGCAGTGCCCTATGATTGAAAGGGGTTGCAGCCGCTGGATGATATCAGACTTTTTACACTTCAGCTGAAAGCACCTCTGCCCTCTACCACCAATTCCAACAGCCAAAATCTATGCTATGTATTTTGACAAAATCTTGTGTAAATAATTAAATATAAGTATGCAAGCCAGTTGGCAAGATTTTTGTGTTATGGAATTAGTCACTTTTAGGTTTGTCTAAGTCACACCACAAAACTGCACTAAAGGATGACAAGGAGTCTGACATCCCCATGTGCGAACCCATGTGGAGGCTTCACTTAACTCTACCCGCTCTTCTAGTGACAGTATAGCTATAACAAAGACATAAGAGTGCAAATTTGATCAATGCTGATGTAATGTAGAAAGCATAGATGAGGACCAGTTCCAAACAAATTAGTTAGTGTATCAACACAGTCATCATCTTTACATGCATGGGCTTTGCTGTTGTGACCAAATTATGAGGTAGCACATGATGTAAAGAATCACCCAAAGAGTGCAACAACAGCTGAGCCAAAGCCAAACCCCACATATCTATAAATTATTATTGTAGCCAAAACACAGACTGTCAAATAAATGAATATAAATCAGTGCACAGCACAGGATGCAGCACTGATTCAAACTCAACTAGAAATACCACCACATGGTGGTATGCCTCACCACACCAATCAAGTTGCACTTACAGTTTACATCCATGTCTGTGAAAACATGGATGCTTCTTCCCCCCATAAGATCTCTACACTCAGCACAGTTTCAAGGTGGGACCCATAATTTGTTTCACCAAATCACTATCTGACCAAATATGTCCCTTCCTGACTGTCCCTGTCCCTGATTTATGAAATTGAATTATGTCCAGAAAAGTGTTTTTGCAAAACATTGTGATGTCACAGTGAGTTGACCTTTGACCTCTTGGATATAAAATGTCAGAACTCCATCACTATATCCTTTTAGACATGTGTGAACTTTGAGCATATAAATATTTGTGTTATGGCCTAAAAACATTTTTTATGTGGTCACTGTGACCTTGACCTTTGACCACCAGATTCTTATGAATTCCTTTTTGCATCCTCGTGAACGTTTGTGCCAAATTTCAGGAAACTCCCTCTTGGCAAAATATTGTGTTCATGAGAATGAGATGAATGCAAGGTCACAGTGACCTTTGACCACCAAAATATGATCAGCTCATCTTAAAGTTCAAGTAAACATTTATGTCAGATTTGAAGAAATTTCAATTGAGGCATTGTTGAGATATTTTGTTGACAAGAATGGACCAGACAGACAGACAACCTGAAAACATAAAGCCTCTGGTCTCTGCTCTCACCTGTGTTGAGGTATAAAAAAGCTTATGCAATAAAATTACATCAATGTAGACAAATCAAGTCTTTGGTTTATGCTGTGGCTAGGTAGTTTAAAAAACAACCAAACAAACATCCAGACCATATTACTTTCTGCAACCCTGCGTCAAATGACCATCATAAGTTCAAGGTATAACTACAGCATATCATCATTCATTCTATCATAAAAACAGTCAGTGACTCTCAGGGAGAACTTCTACTCCATACTGCCACAATCAATGTCCAAATCAACCTTCAGCATGACTCCTGCCAGGGATTCTGACAGGCCTGGGAGGAACAGTCTCTGAACTGGACCTCTGCAATCTTGCTAGCAGCAGTACATGCCTCAAACAGCTCAGTGCACCCCGTCTCCATCACATCCTCCCAGTCCTCTTTTTCAACCCTACCCACACAAAAAAATGCTTATCCTGGTCTTTGCTCATCATATAACTCTGGGCAGACTGGATACCCTGCATACACAAACAAAGAGTACACACACACGTACAATCACTGCCATTTGAGCACCAGGAATTCCACACTCCCAGTTTACCACTTCATCCAGCTCCAGACTATCTACTGCACTGTCCAAACTCTGCTGCTATGACAGAGTGTTTGGGTTAGTGTGTGAGTGTGTGTGTGTGTGTGTGTGGGTGTGGGTGTGGGTGTGGGTGTGTTTCTCATCTCTGTGTCTTATTTACTAGCACAATTCAATTACTAACACTAGAGGTTTCTACAGCTGTGAGAGGGAGAGTGAGGCTGAGATAAGTGAAATGACAGAAGAGAAGGAGGAGAGCCAAGAAACGGTCCAGGGAGAAAGACTAATAACAGAGTAAGAGCAGGATGAATGGGAGAACAGGGGGTATTCCAGAAGGCAGGTTATGTGAAAACTCTGTATGTTAACCCTGAGAGAAGGGAAACTCTGTGTTATCCATTCCAGAATCAGTCACCATGGTAACTGACTCTGTGAACATAACCTGCTTGCTGGCAGGTTTTCTAGAAGAAACACCAAGTTTCTACCTGTCTCCTCCAACCTGAAGCAAACTGTCAGACACGGATTGTCCGTACTTTTGCAATCCGATCGAAATTGAAGCAGAATTATTAAGCATCGTCAAGAGAGGATTTTCAGATCTCAATTGGATGTGCTCCCATTTTCTGATGAATATCTGTTAGAACTGCACTAGGGATGCAAACAATTAATCGATTATCGATTAATTGTCGATACGAAATTACTCGATTAAAATATATTAATTGCAATTAATTGCGTTTTGAACGCGTAATTCCCCGCTAGTCCACGTGAGGGAGCGCTTGATGCCAGACGTACTTGACGCACAAGCGAAGCAGGGCTCTGACGACAACAACAGACAAATGAGAAGCGGTACAGTAACAGGATGAAGAGGGCAAAACGGAGTGCAGTATGGAGCCACTTTAAGCTGATTAATGACGACAATGACGCCAAATGCACAATATGTGGAAGTATTTTAAAGTACAACAACTCCACAACTTCGCTGAATTACCACCTAAATATGTCACATTCAGCCACGCTACAAGCAGCGAGTGGTTCTCAGCCTACTATCACCACAGCGTTGGGACGAAGGGTATGTGACTCCACGAAAGCAGAGGGCATTACCCAGCGGATATGTAACATGATTACTACAGACATGCTGCCGATAAATGTCGTTGACGGACAGGGATTTCAAGAGGTAATAAAGTACATCGAGCCGGGGTACAATATCCCCTCCAGAACAACCATAACCACCCGTGTGGAAGCAAGCTATGCGAGGAAGAAGGCCGAGTTGAAAACACAACTTGCAACCGCGAATGTGGCCCTCACAACAGACTGTTGGACTTCCTTGAATACAGAAAGCTACATCACAGTTACATGCCATTACATTGAACCGGACTGGCAAGTAATGTCAGCAGTCCTACTCACAGAGAGCATCACAGTGAGGCATACGGCTGACAATTTAGCTGACAAGTTAAACCAGGCTATGGAAACATGGGGACTCACGGGGCGTGTAGTTGCTTGTGTAAACGACAATGCACGGAATATCATCTCAGCGAACAGTCCCACACGAGTCAATTGGCACTCAGTTCCATGTTTCGCCCACACTCTGCAGCTAGCCATTAACGACGGTTTCGCTACCTACATTAACCGAGTCATTGTAGCTGCTAGCAGACTCGTACAACACTTTAATCATAGCAATCCAGCAAACAAAGCGCTCGCAGCAAAACAGGAACAAATGCAGCTGCCATCTCATAAACTCATCCAATCCTGTAAAACCAGGTGGAATTCAGTCAGTGAAATGTTTAACAGACTAACGGAGCAGCGGTGGGCCGTGTCTGCTGTACTATCAGACCGCACAGTGACCAAACTCACAGACTCGAGGACGCTGGAGCTGAGAGATGAATATTGGCAATTGATGGAGGATGTTGCGCCAGTGCTGGAAACACTCAAGTGTGCAACGACCGTCATGTCTACTGAGACTGAGGTGTCCATATCAGACACGTATCCCATCACCTTCAGCCTGATCAACGTGCATCTCAAGACAGACGAGGGAGACACCAGCAAAGTGGGGAAATTCAAATCCAGAGTGCGCACTTCACTGGGTGAAAGGATGAAGGTGAGCTAAATTGATTAATTAATTAATAATTAATTAATTTAATGATTGCAGATATTTTTAACTGTATGCATTGCACACAAAGCACATTGTTTGACAATTGTAGTTTTTAACTGCTTCTACTATCTTATCTAATTAATATGAATAATTAATATCAAGCAATCTATTTATGATTAATAGTGGTTCATCATTAAATGATAAAACACTTAACCTATTAAAACAAATGATGATTAAAAACAAAATCGCATTTAAATCTAATTTATTATCTTTTTCTTCATGGATTGCTTCTGATGACCTGACATCAACACCACCAATGCTAGCCACCATGCTGGATCCTAGGCACAAGCACCTGGGATTTCTGACCCCACCAAGGAAGATCGCAGCTCATGCCAAACTTCTTGAAGTGCTGGCAGAGGCAGAAGCCGGACGTGGGAGCTCCACATCAGCAGATGCCGCTGGAGACCAGCAAGAGGTGGTCGGAGCAGTGCCAGTCCAGGAAGCTGTGCTTCAGAGACGCAGTGCTTATGGGTGAAAACTATACCACCAGGAGCACCGATGACGTAGAAAAAGAAGTGGACAGCTTTCTGAAGGATCCACCACCACTCCTTGATTCCAGTCCCGCAACATGGTGGAAAGTCAATGAAGGAAGGTTTCCAAGGCTGGCTAACCTGGCACGTAAGTACTTGGCCATACCAGGCACATCAGTCCCTTCTGAGCGTGTATTCTCAGCAGCTGGCCTAACTGTTAACAGGCTGCGCACACGACTTACTCCTGACCATGTTGATATGCTGATATTCTTGAACAAAAATACATAGGTCTATATCTGCGATGAGGAGCACTGGGGATGTTATTGTTTTGTTTTACGAAGACAGACACATCTGTCATCAGGCAGCCTATATTTTAAGTTAACTAGAGCTACGACAGCACAGTCCTGGTCTACTAATGTTATTGTGATATTGTCACATTTCCCAGTTTAAGGGGGATTATAAATGCTGCTAATAGTCCACATGTGACACCTTATTTACGTTTTAGAATTTATTTTATTTATTTTATTATGCAGCTAAGAGACAGTGCACTAATTTATATTCATGTTAAATTAGCCTACATAGAATTGTATTCTTCTATTCAGGAATGTATTTTTTTTATGGTGCTGCCATTAATGTTTCCAATGTCGCAGATGAGAGAATGCCCAATTTATTTTCATGTTAAGTAGCCTGTGTAATATTTTGATATTTTGTATTCAGAATATGCTACCAAAATGTTATTCCCTGCCTTCAAGTGAGTCCAGAATAAATTAGATTAAGGAATATGATTTGCATTTTTTCTTTATATCATAAGGAAGATAGCATTTTATGTTACGTATACAGCAGATAGAACCTATTCAGCGGGAAATTCAGCTTCTCAGAAAAATTGCCGCTTATCAATTAATCGATCATCGATGGATAAGATGAAACAACTATCAATTAATGAATTACTCGATAATTTGCATCCCTAAACTGCACCATTTTTTATTACAATTAATAATTTATCTTAACAGCATTATGCGGCCATAAACCCACTAGAGTCACCAAATCTTCCCAGGGGGTCACAAGGCCCTGTTTAATTTTCAGGGGTATAACAAAAAATAATAATAATAATATCAACAGCAGGCCTGTGATAGCATTTTGTTTATTTATGAGACAAAATCTATATAAAATTGTTATTCGCAAAGTTTAGATTAATGTTTTTCTTTTTTAATCTGACAGGGCACACTGAAGACTTTATTCACAGAGCTTCACTGCTGAACATCCTTGTCCTCTAGAAAAGATCGCCAAGAGAAAGGAATTTCTAAAAAAAAGGGAAGCCTTTAAAGAATGTATGTTGTTGGACATAGAGAATTATATAGAAAGTTTAAGCAAATATCAGGGTAACTCATCTCTGATGCAATATTCACAGGAATTAATCTGCCCAAAATTAGATAGATAGATAGATAGATAGATAGATAGATAGATATACTTTATTGATCTCAAAACTGAGAAATTGGGGTGCAGCAGCGCCATACAGTAAGAACAAAGAGAATAAAGAGCAAACAATATTAATAGAATATAAAAGGAATACGCTTAAAAAAACTAAAAACTAAGAGACTATACATATATACATATATACAAGTGTAAAGTGCGTAGTGACTGCAGTTGCAGAGGTACAGTATGCAAAATTCATGATAATTGCTTCAGACAAACTTCCTGCAGTTAGGCATTTAGGTTAATTGTACAGTTTATCAGTTGTTCTCTACTATTATTTTTTTTAATTGAATATAATACAGAATGTCCTTGGAAAGGGAATGTCAGTTTACTCAATGATAGTAAAGTCCCTTAAGTAAAAATGTTGGTAACCACTGTACATGGTCAAGCCATATACTAGGTTTTGAGTACTCTTGTTCCATTAATGTTGTCCCTGGTTTAGACAAGGCTTCGGACGCGCCCCTTCTTCAGTTCTCTTTAACTGTTGTCGTGTATCTTACCACACAAGAGTAAAAAAACATACTGTGCTCAATTTGCAAAATGAAAAATGTGTGACTGTGAATGTTGAACATGGAACTAAATCCTCTCCTTCTGACTCATCACCGCACAAACTGGTCTGATGAACATTTTTGGAAAATGCAGCACTTTTAAATTTAACCAAAGCTTTCTCTCTCAGCTCCTGATGACCTACGGCTACTTATGCTTGCATAAATGTTACTGTTTTTAAGGAAAATTGGTGAGATACTCATAAAATCTCAGCACACCTGCAATTTGATTTCACAGACATCTTTTATGTTTGCAACTGGCAGGAAAATCACATCCTGTCATGTTCCTCCTCCTCCTTTCAGCACTCTCTGTCCGCCTCTTCTTCTCATTCTCTTTATGACTCCCTGCTTTTCCCTCCCAAAACCTCTCATGACTCTTCCCACACGAATATTTTCGTGGCAATAAAGACATCACAATCTTAGCCATGATAAGTGACAAGTAACAAAAAACAAGTTTCTCCTTTGATTTGCTCAGAACTTCTCAGTAATTGGACAATATGAACCAAAACTAAAAGCACACTACACAACACTGTATCTGTGAAATTTCTCCCAGTGCTGTGATGAAAGAGTTGAATTTAGCTCTAGCTCTTATTTAACTGCAGATGAATTTTCACAAACATCTCAGGTGGGCACTAAAGGTTGTCATGATAGTATTGACACATGCTATGATGGAAAACAAATGCATGATGCCCTTTCCATGTTATATACAACATGTTGTAGCATACAGAGTAAGACACAAGATGTTATTTTCTCAGGCCTTCCTTCTAAGGCATTTGAGAGGCATTCTTTAAAATGTAGCAAAACCCCAAACCTAAAATGGTTGCCACCAGGTAATGTCATCATCTACGGAAATTGAGGGAGCACCTTCCGTGGTGCCAAACACCAACCAACAGGAGAGGGCTGGGTCACTTTGGGTTTTAATGTTCCAGGTAACCCATACAGTTGGGCAGGAACAAAGACAAAAAGGCTTAAAGCCAACATACATGATATTCTACTGCATATTTATTGGTATATTCATATAATATATCTGTAATAACTTGCTAAATTGACACATAGCTATCGGCTGTGCACTGGAGATCAGGCTGGAGAAATAAACATTTAAAAGATGGGTGGTAACATACTTGCTAATTTTTGTAATGTTAATTTTTATGTCAGAAAACACGTTTTATATTGTGATATTATCTGTAAATGAAATACAAGATAGCCAACAGCGGGTGATATCAGCCTAGCTTGTTTTTAGGGATTGTCATTTAGCAGAAACGTTCAGCTTCCCAGCAATCTCCCTCCAACCAGCTGACACTGTGTTTGTTTTTTTGTTGTGAAAAAAAGGAAGTTTTGTATAAATAATTTCTCATTTCAACTTCATGAATAGGCCAGTCCTCATCCACTGCTGCACTTTTTGAAGCGAGTGACAGAAATAAACAGAAACACAGCAACCGACAAAAGTTCAGCTCACATACCTGCAGCCGGTAAGGACAGCTTTTCTTTTTTTGTTGTAAATTTAATCTCTATCTATGTTGTTGACACCTTGGCTTGGCAGTAAATTACACACAATCCACTGGACACTAGTGGCTCCATTAGTCCATTTATAAACATAACATTATATAAATGATGCTGTCATATTGCTTATTACCAATGCAATTTTAAATTGGATTTAGTGCCGGGACTTAGGCTTCTTTCAAAATTGCCAGAACAGGTCATAATGACAAATGCTGGTTCTAAGCTTGTACAGCTTTCTTTAATTGGCATTCTGACAAATGAGAGTATAATTTTAATTAGGAGAAATGTATTCATGATATCATAAACATAATTCCATAAACATGATAGTTGTGTAGTTTGATCAGATATTAAAATGGCTTGAATTAGCAGCAGACATAAAGGCAATCTATCAAATGCAACTTCAGACCTGGCAGTTTGTGTCGCACCCCATTAGGACATATTCACTCTGATTTACCTTTTCTGTGCTGTGGGGTCAGGGAGCTCTTTGAGTCTTCACAGAGCTTTTACACATCTCAAATTCAGAGCAAACCCCTGAAATAAGAAATACATTGTACTTAACCACAAAAATAGCAAAACATCACCTATCTGCCACGTTGTGTCCCCTTTGTCATAAAAAGAGCGCCATGCTTTGGGAAAACAAAGACAATGAGCTCAGCTGAGGAAGGACTACAACAGAAATAGGAGATGATAAAAAAGATAAGGAAGCAGCCAAAGTCAAGGCAGTCTTGTTGAAAGGAAAGAAAACAGAAGTGCATAAGCTTCACTTCATATCCAGGCCAGGCTTAAGTAAAGCCATAATTACTCAAAAAAGGGAAAAGAAAAGAAAAGATAAAGAATATATATATATGTATATATATATATATATATATATAATATTAACATCGCTTTTTTCCATGACATCAGACACAGCTTTTTGAACACTGAAGCTCATGTTATCTTTCTTTAAAAGAGAAGATGAATACCTGTCCTCTGCCTTTCAGCAACAGCCCTTGAAAGGTTTGGTGTGAAGTGCTGAAATATGGGAAATGGGGTTTTTTTTTGTGTTTTTTTGTTGTTGTTTTTTTTTCTTTACTAAAATTGATGTTAGCTGTTCCACTGGATGGATAGACTGGCAGATATTAATGGGGTATGTCCACTGTATACAATTATATGCTTTTAAACAATGGCATAAGCATTAATGTAAGAACTGATCAAACTAAGAAGCAATGTATGCTACAAGCCCCTACGCTGGCCTCTGACAGGAGGGGACAGGATGAGACAGTGGAAGACAAGAAAACAGGTAGAGAAGGTAAAACTGTTGTTGCTGCTCTAATGTGTCTGTGGCCCGTCCAATATCACCTCCCACACAAAAACATAAACACACAACTTGCAAAACAAGTCTGATTGTGTCTGATTGGCTGACTGTTCATCACTAGTCATGTGGAGCCCACAGAGCTTCTCTGAGACTTTGTAGCAATCTGGATTGGTCTTAGAGCAACTCAGTCACTGCACCTTAATATCCAGAGTCTTCTTCCATATGTCAGTGTCTGTGCCCCTCCACTCATCTATAAAAGTTAAATTGAGAGACACAGCTCAGCAGACAGCCAGACAAGGCAAGACAACTACTCTTCATATCAAAATATAAAAAGGACACAGTCTAACCTTTTAGGTCACACTGTAACCTACATCTACATTGTCAGTTATTAGGTGCATTTTAGGTACATCAGAACACTATAAAGAGAATATTATCAGCAATAATAACTTACCCATACATTTGTTTTACATTAATGCATCATTATAATATCATTTCCATTTAAGGAAATGGAAGCTAAAGAAACAGGTATTGTTCAAATAACAATAAAATGCAGCACTTTTCAAGAACACATAGTAAAGTAGGTGATCAAAATAGGTCATTGCATCATATTCTGTAGTTAACAGGGTTTGGTTATGATAGGTGGTTTCATTTTGGATCTGGTTCCAAATAGTTCCATACAGCAAGATGGACAAACAAGTATCTTAATCAACCTTTTGTTAGCCTTACTTTTGTTATTTTGCAATCAGAAAAACATCTTGGTAGCAGACTTGTTGTTACTTTGGCGAAGCTGTCCAAAGCAGATTATCAGTGCTGTACCTTATTTTAATTTACAACAAAAATGACAAATGTCAAAAGTTAAACAAATGAAAATTTAAACTGAAAGCCTTCAGAATTGATAAAACATTATTAAATCCTGGCCCTATATATTAGGAGGTCTCTCTCTGGTCTTCAGCCATAAATATGTTAAGTATTTATGTTTTCATCTATCTGTTAATCTTTAAAGATTTTGATGGCAGGAGCTTGGAAAGATTCCCTTAAGATGTTTCCAGCAGGAAAGCTAAGCTAAATGAACTGGCTGTAACAACAGCAAGAACAGTTCACAGATTTTTGGTAAAAGTTAAAATATATACTTTTTTAGACTTTTCAAGGACCTCTGAATAACCTATGATGAAGAGTGTAAATTGATAAACTGTGCTTTTTGCTGCCTGGGGTCAGAGAGACTGATAGCTTCCATCAGAGTGACGGGCTGACCTTGTCTGAGTGTCGGCTCTGACCTAGAGAGACATACAGCCTGGATCAATGGCAGGAGACAACAGAGAAAGAGGAGGAGAAAGAGTGAGTCGAGAAGACCGATGAGGAGCAAAGCAGAGAGGAAGAGAAGCGACATCATTTTAGCATGTTTTTATTAACTGAAAAGTCAGGCATAGCATAATTGTAATCATAGAAAAACTATGTTTCACATATGCTGCTAATGTATGTTTGTGGTGTGTGTGTGTGTGTGTGTGTGTGTGTGTGTGTGTGTGTGTGTGTGTGTGTAAAGGCTTTGAGAGATGTGTTAAAGTGCCTGACGCTGCTGTCGGTGGGCTGATAGTGCCTCTAATCGCCTCTGATAATGGGGGGCAGCCCGTGACTTTGCCTGGGGCAGGGATTCCAGTGTGTTTGTGTGTGTGTGTGTGTGTGTGTGCGTGTGCGTGTGCGTGTGCGTGTGCGCGTGTGTGTGTTGGACATAGAAACACACAGTAAATGCTTGTCCTGTGTGTTAGGTGAAAGAAAATTGTGTTTTTGTATGTGCTTTGTGAAAGAAAGATGTTTGTGTGTGTTTTACACAGTGATGGAGGGAGAAAAGTGTGCGTATTTGTTTAATTATACTGTGACACACACTCTGGAGAGCAGATTGCTCCCCAGTGGCTCTAGATTTACACATTTGCTCACAAACAGTCAATAACACTTGCTGCAGGTTTCTAAATATTGAGTAAGACTAAAGTCAAACAGTTGATCTCGTTTCTCAGTCCGTCTGCCCACATATGGCTCAGAAATCTCAAGTCGAGCATAAGAAAGTCCTTACTGTCAGAGGCAGCCGTTCCCAATCCTCACCATACCCCAGCTATCATGGCGACACGCTGAAAGTTATATTCTCCAGTTTATTTCCATGTCCCTGCGGAGGTTTTTGCTGAACACAACAAAGTCCTCTGTTTCCCAGTAGCTGGAGATTTCCACATGCTCAATCTGTCTGCCTCTTTGATTTCTAACATTTCACAAATGTGTGTGTGTGGTGTCTGCTCCACCTGTTCAGGTAGCATTAATAGATGTGTGCCACTGATTGATAGGTCTGTGCAAGGACCAATGGAGACTCTGATACAAAAAATAAACAAACAGCTATGTAGTTGCAGTAGTGTTGCTCATTAAATTATCCAAAGCGTTATCCAATGTACAGACTGAGGGAGGGAGCTGGATAATTCAGCACCATGGACAGCTACACCTCCTCTTAAACCACCATCACACTGATCAGACTCATCTGCACTGTGTGGAAAACTGACTGAAATATTAAGCCTAGAACTACACTCACTGTTTTGGTGTGTAATAATATTAGAAAATTAATTTATTCCTTAGAAATTAAAATGAATGATACACAAATTATTTTGTTTCATCACATAAACACTGATTTATATGAAGTCAATGAACCCTTAGTATCTGCTTTAATTTTACACACAGTGCTTTTTAGAATCAAGCTTTAAAAATTATAATACATTAATATTATGTTCTACTTTCACTGAGTTAATTTTAACCATTTTTAATCATGATGCCACTGTTTTTTTGATGAAAAAAAGAAACACAAAAAATACTAATCTTCAATATACTACATGCTAAGTAGGTTCTTACTTGTATTATTTTTTGATTATCACAGCCTAGGAATGATCAATGATTGGCAGCAACACTGATTTTTATACCTTTTTTACATGCAGTGTCAAATACTCACACTCATACTGCTCTGCACTCAAAATGCACTTTCCAAAATAAGGCTATAAAAAATATTACACATTAATATGACTTTCTACTTTCACTGAGTTTATATTTTGTTTGTTTGTGTTTTAAACAACGTCAGTCCTAATTATAAATATCACATTTTAATTTATTTTCAGAATTTTAACCCTTTAAATGCCAGGTTTTTGTCATGATGCCACTATTTTTTTTAAAGAAACACACACACACAGGCACATAAAAACTTATCCCCCACCCCAATTTTGATCTTGTGGGATAGCTGTGAATTGAGGGTTTTCATTTGCCTATTTTGTTCTCTTGTTACTGCAGGTTCGTGTGCTTGCATATGCAAATCTTGCAGAAGTGTCAAGGCGCCCTATTACCTATGCTCCTTATGTGCACTTTATATGATAATGCCTATGCTGTTTTATGTTTTTTAACAGTTTTGAGATTTCCCCATGACACTTTGATGACCAGCAGGTGCCTGTCTCTGTGGGCAACTGGGCAAATGTGGTGGGGCTGCAGGAAATCCTTGTGACAGTGTTTTGGTCTCTTGTGAACTCTGTCATTACTGTTCAGTAAAAAACATTAACAGTCATGGCATATAGAGTTTGAAGATGAACCTAAAACCCCCACCTTCCTCGATTTAACCCACACTGGACAACTTAAAATCGACTCAATAGATACAAGTAAAATTTGACCTGGAACATGCTTAATGGACAAAAATTTGCAACACCTGTAAAGAAGTGTAATGTTTTAAATAGTTTTATTTTTGTGCATTTGGGAAGGGAAATGGGAAAGGTCTTTAAAGTTCAAGCTAAAATAATAGCTTTTAGGGCATTTTTACTGCTGTTAAATGTCATAACGGGCCACATTTGTCAAGGTGAAAGTGAAATTTGAACCGAACAGTATGACAAGGTTAATAGGTGTGAACATTAGTTATGTAGCTGTACACCTGACTGTGATGACACTGAATGATGATAAGTATAAATGTCAGTAAATTAATAAATATTTATGAGTGAAGAAGTGAACGCAGAGGAAGTTTTTGTACAAGGTAATTCCAGCAGCTCTTGATATGTGGAAATGGTAGAAAGCACAGAAACAGTGCTAGTGTTTTGGTGTGTGTGTGTGTGTCCGTGTGTGTTCTTCTCACTGCTAACTAGGTAAGTGTCAGTTATTGCTCTGCCATTTAAAAAGACGAGCAAAGAATTGCTGCATGTTGGAGTTTTGCACTGTGTTGCATCAGGCCTCTTGCATGCTTTCACACACACAGACACACACACACACACACGGACATGCATATACACACGTAGAAGCACACACACTGTCCCCACATGCCCTGAACTCGACTCTGATGACTTGTCTGGGTGTTTTATTGCTTTTTGTCTTAACCTTTCCGTGATTGATCATGTCTGTCTCGCAGGTTATCTGTCTGTCAGTCTGTCTGCCTTTCAGTTCCTCTTTATTTGCCTCATGCTGTAACCATTGCACACACTGTTGTTGAGTTACACTTTATCCATCGCCAAATCAGAAACACAAGTACAAATAATCAAAGTCATATTCTTTTGGAATTCTTTTTCATCTCAGTACAGTTCACTGAATGTCTTCTCTGACTGCCTGCAGCACTTTGACTGAGCCCCCAACATCCCCGCAAACCCCCCACCCTCCCTGCCTTTAACTTATGTCATCTGAACCACAAAAGAGCAGCGCTACCTAATGTATGCAGTATATATTTGCCACCATGCTCCGATGGGCACTTGCCGTGGGAGCGTTTACACGTACAATAGCTGCTGCAAAATAATACAGCCTCATCTCCCATTCACAGAGGTAATATACACATACACACACAGACGGCAAACACACACAGACACACACACACACACACACACACACACACACTGAAGTGAATTCCATTAGCGTGATTTACAGTTGATCTTTAGCGGTACAGAGCTGGAGGGAAGCCTTTTACTTTCTCATTTGGAGGAGCAAGAGGGCCTCCTCTGTCTGTGGAGAGAGAGGAAGATGGATAGTGTGGTGGGCCAGGAACACCAAAGAACATCCTCCAAATACACAAACAGTGAGGGGTAATCTTTGACAGAACAGACACACACACACACACACACACACACACACACAAACACACATGCCAACATATAAACAGCGAGAGATGGGCAGAGAGACAAATAGAGAGAAACAGACTGAGAGAGAGTTCTCTGTGGACTGAGCTGTGCAGTGTCTGCCTTTAGGCTGCCTGGAAGATTCATTAGGTACAGTTTACACTTTTTTATTTTTGAACTTCTTTGGAGCGTTATGTTTGATAAAGCAGGATAACATGCAAGAGAGTCCTAATGTTGCACAACATTAGCCAGCAAACCACCATCATGTGCCCTGTGTCAAGGCACATTTTCAAAAATGACAATATGCAAAGAAATACTAATAAGGAAAATGCTAAACACCCTCACATGTAAATTCTTTGCAGTGGACTTCCATGTCTAGATATTACTAGTTTTAGGCATCCTTCTGTGTCTGCTTTTTACGTTTCTGGAATGCTGCTATGGTGATTTCAACAAATGCACATGGTTATGTTCGGGCAACAACTGCAAATGGCAACCAATGCCAGAAAGTCAACAAACATACATGCTGGCATGGATGGTTTGGATTAAGGGAAGAAGGAACATGATGAGATGTAGAAAAAAAAACTCATCACATTAAAACATAAAGCAAACACCAGACTCTGGGGTTTGTTGGACACATCAACCACCCCTTCCACCCGCCCTATAGGCGCCCTCTTGCTCCTTATATCACATTGTTACTGGCAGCATTTTAACCTGATGCTGTCTTGCCGGGTTTCATATACACGCAACAGGTTCCTTCCACTTGCTTCTTAAAGTGATGCCGCCAATGCGTGTATCATGTGGACACAGCAAGTGCTTTCCAGGTGCTGTATAATAACACCAAACAGTCCTATTTTACAAATTTGCAATGAGAACGGGCTGAGTACACACAGCCATGTCCTTTATTTTATTTAGAAATTTGTGGATATGAACTATTTACATTTCTAGATCTAGTAAAACTCAGTATGGGCTTTACAAATATGGAGAGCAACACTTTGTTAACCTCAGAGTCATTTAACTTCATAATCACCATAAATCAATAAATAAAAATATTTTTTAACTCTTAGATTTAAGATTTTTAAGAGTTTCTGTACATGCAATATTATACTCATAAACTGTGACACTTCAAATTTCATTTTTTAAAAGAGTAAAACCCCATGAAAAATAAAAAAATAATATAAAATAAAAATGATGCAAAGGCAAGTTTCAACAAATGATCTTGAGCTGATCTTAGGTCTGATGCAAGAGAGTTCCAGTTTAGGAGGCATAACCTCACAAGCCCAGTCTTTCAAGCCTGGAGTGACAACCAACAAACCCTGATCAGAGGACCTGAGAGAGCTGCATGTGATAGAAGGCTGCAGATGAGCTAGGTATGTGTCTGATCACGCAGCGCTCTGAAAGTGATCACAGCAATCTCAAGATGAATTCTGAAGTTGATGGCGAGTCAGAGCAGAGTATCAAGTTGGGCGTCATATGACACTTTTTAGAGGATCTCGACAATAACTGATAGCAGCAGCAGCAGCATTTTGGACCACTTGAAACAGCCCTGGGGACAAGGCTGGCTGTGGAAGAAAGAACTTCACCATTTTTTTATTTATTTATTTTTTTCCTAGCAACTGGGCTGATTCTTAAACAACATCTGCATAGCACAGATTGGCTATGCCTTTGAAGTGACATCATAGCATATGCAAGGCGAAATGAATATGACACAGAAGAGAAAAAACAGTGAATAAGGAACTTGAGGGTTGACCCACAGAAACTCATACACTGCGTGAGTGTGTCACAAAATACTGTGGTCCATAGTGAGATCTGACACCATGGAAACAGAACATTTCTCTCTATTACTATTCATCAAGAGGTCCATTGAAAAGGCTCAAGGGTCAGGGTCAAATAAATCTGATTTCCTGGCCTATAAGGAGTCGAGCAGTTCTGAATGTAGTTAATTATGGTAAAATGCTTAAAGGACAGGTGTGAAAGATTGTGGAGGATAAATTGGCAGAAATGGAATATGATAAAATAAGTATGTTTTCTTTAGTGTTTAATTACCTAAACATAAGTATAATTTTGTTCACCTTACTTTAGAATGAGCTGTTTATATCTCCATTGGGAGCAGGTGCTAGTTTATGGAGACATGGTGCATTGCCATGTTCCTGCAGTGGCCCAGAATGGTCAAACCATTCGATGTCGGTCACAGTAGCAAGAATAGCAACTGAAAAGAGCAACGACAGAGTTCCACTGTTTGTAACATAAAATTTCATTATTCAGTGTTTCTAATGGTTTCAATCACCGGATCTGTTTGTTGAGGAAAAGACCTTAAAGGATAATTCAGCTTCTGGTGAAAACCCTCTGGATGTCGAGATCTTAAATTATCAGAGAAAAAAGGTGACTTCACATTAGCATGTGTTGGACTAGCTACCTGCAACAACATGCCAAAGTGCATCAGAAATACCTGAATTTTAAAGCTGAAACTGCTTTATATCAGTTTAAATCACCATGTCTATTTGTTTTGGAAAAGAAGAGACCTCTACAGATAATTTAGCTTACGATAAAAACCTCCTGAACATCGAGATCAGAAAAAGGTTTACAGACACTAACTTATGAGAGGAAAAAAGGGTGAAAATATTGTGGCCAAGCAGTTTGTCCCTGAGATGCCAAACTGTATTGGAGATTCAGTGGTTTGTAAGGTTAAAACAGCTTGATTTAGTGTTTATAGCTGTTTTAATTGCCTTGTTTGTTTTGGAGAGCAAGAGACCTCTGGATATTTCAGCTCCTGACAAAAATCTCCTAAATAATGAAAACTGAGGGAGTTCTAACAAGGAGAAGTTTTAACTTGTTCAAATCTACAATTACCCACTAGACACCACTAAATCCTCAAGATAATGCAAATACAACTCAACTGATGATGTTAATTTTAACGGTGAACAGTTTTAAGGTCCTGTGTAGAACCATAGACTTTAAATCAGAATCAGAATCAGAATCAGAAAAGATTTATTGCCAGGTATAGTTAACACAATACGAGGAATTTGTTCTGGTGGTTTGGTGCAACATAAATATAGAAAAAAAGAAAACAGATAAAATAGAAGATACAAATATAAAATATAAAATATAAAATATAACAATATAACAATATAAAATGTGCAAGTCTAGTATTGATATTTACATTGAAATTCACATTTATACAGGTTTGAGTGCAACTTTATGGTGTGGATGTGCCGCATGACAAGCAGCAGTGCCGGTGATGTGCATTAATGAACGCGGTAATGTAACGTACAGTCTATGAGGAGAGTGCGTCAGTGGGGGACCTGGGCCTTGTTTATGAGGCCGGTGGCAGATGGGAAGAAACTGTTCTTGTGGTGTGAGGTTCTGGTCTTGATGGACCGAAGCCTCCTGCCAGAGGGGAGTGATTGAAAGAGTTTGTGTCCAGGGTGGGAGGAATCGGCCACAATCTTACCTGCACGCTTCAGAGTCCTGGAGGCGTACAGGTCCTGGAGGGAAGGCAGACTGCAGCCGATGACCTTCTCAGCAGAGCGGATGATACGCTGCAGCCTGCGCTTGTCCTTGGCAGTAGCTGCAGCGTACCAGATGGTGATGGAGGAGGTAAGGATGGACTCGATGATGGAGGTGTAGAAGTGCACCATCATCTTCACTGGCAGGTTGAACTTCCTCAGCTGCCGCAGGAAGTACATCCTCTGTTGGGCTTTTTTAGTAAGAGAGCTGATGTTCAGCTCCCACTTGAGGTCCTGGGTGATGATGGTGTCCAGGAAGCAGAAGGACTCCACCGTGACCACTGGAGAGTCTCTCAGGGTGATGGGGGTGAGTGGGGCTGTTTTCCTTCTGAAGTCTACAATCATCTCCACTGTCTTTAGAGCGTTGAGCTCCAGATTGTTCAAGCTGCACCAGGACACCAGATGGTCTGTCTCCCTCCTGTAGGCAGACTCATCTCCATCAGAGATGAGCCCAATGAGGGTCGTGTCATCCGCGAACTTCAGGAGCTTGACAGACTGGTGACTGGAGGTGCAGCTGTTGGTGTACAGGAAGAATAGCAGAGGGGAAAGAACACAGCCCTGAGGGGATCCAGTGCTGATAGTCCGGGAGTCAGAGATGTGGTCCGGGAGTCAGAGATGTGATGTCAAAGATGGATGACGTGCCCCCACTTACCCCCGCTATGCTGAGGTGAGGCTAAAATATCCTGGATATGAGCAGCTCCATCTTGTGAGGGTGATGTCATTGGGAGCCCTGCATCTGCGCAGTAGCTGCATTGAATGTGACATGGCTGTTAATCATTGGGGAAAAGCCCCTTTTTTCATAATTCAATTAGTCAATAAAACCAAACTGATCATGAAAAAAAAAACACTTGGGTGATGAGAACTACCTTCAGTGACAGAAACCGTCTTTGGGAAACTTTTATTTGGTGTATACTTTGAGTTTTTAGCTCAGCCTATGACCATTTAATAACATGGAGGGTCGGGTCTTAGGACCTGTACTGCAGTCAGACACCAGGGGGTGATCGAGAGTGAATAACCTCACTTTGGGGGAGCTGTCATGTCATCCATCTTTATATACAGGCAATGTGTAGAACCAGCAGGATGCTGCGGGCTTTCCTTGTATGACAAAAACCATTTGTGCAATGATACAAACTTAAAGAACCACTTTCTGGCTCTGTATAGAAACCTCCCTATTAATAGTGCAGCAGCAGGAGTGATGCACAGTGATGCAGCCAACCCGTTCTCTTATCACAGATGGGTTTCTGACAAGGAAAAGTGTCTGTAGGAAGATAGCAGATACAGTCTGATGCTCCATGCCTATGACAGCTGGAGTGGCTTACCGTACATCCAACACACACTGCATCAATGAACTCTCATAGGTCAGTATGAACTATATCTGCCAAGAAAGGCCTCTTTCTGTCATGTTCTCAACCCTCACTAGATTCACTCGAGCCCTTGAGCAGGTCTTCCAGCACACCTTGCCGGGCAGGGAAGCCGCCAGGTCATTGCTGAAATTGAGGCAAGGTAAACGCAAGGTTCTGATTACGCTATTGACTTCCGCACCCTGACTTTGACTGGGTCAGTGGGAGGATTACCTCCTGGGGACCCAAATGTGCAGATTCCTGTCTTCCTAAATCCAGCAATTTGGCTGCTGTTTCTGATCCTAAAAACCCTGCCATGACTTAGCTGAGGTTTTCAGTAAGGCGAAAGCCACGTCCCTGCTGCCACATTGTCCTTACGATTGTGCTATTGACCTGTTGCCAGGTAGCACCCCGCCTAGGGGTAGATTGTTCTATCTCTCTGCTCCAGAACGCAAAGCCATGGAAGAGTACGTGAGAGATTCCTTGGTACTTTCTTGGTAGACGGCCTTTAACACTCCCACGGGTCACTATGAATACCTAGTCATGCCGTTTGGTCTCACTAATGCTCCTGCTGTTTTCCAAAACCTGATTAATGACGTACTTCGTGATATGCTAATTGTCTTTGTTTTTGTGTATTTAGATGACATCCTGATCTTTTCCCCCAATGAGGAGACTCACACACACCATGTCCGCTTGGTACTACAGCGGTTGCTTCAGAACCAGCTGTTTGTGAAAGCGGAGAAATGCGACTTTCACAAACCCTCGGTCTCGTTCCTTGGGTTTGTGCTTGCTGAGGGGGAGATCAGGATAGATCCTGGGAAGGTTTCCGCAGTAGTGGATTGGGCCACCTCAAGTTCACGTAAAGAGGTTCAACGGTTTCTGGTTTTTACCAACTTTTATGGAAAGTTCATTCGCAATTAAAGCACCATAGCCTCACCTCTGCATGGCTTTTCCTCTCCTCACAGACCATTTGTCTGGAGCCCTGAATGTGAAGCTGCATTTCAGGGCCTTGAAAAGCTTCACCTCCGCCCCTGTCCTCATCCTCACGGACCCCAGCCAGCAGTTCGTGGTGGAGGTAGACGCTTCTGATGTCGGAGTCGGAGCGGTCCTCTCTCAAGTCAATTCCAAGGACGGTAAGCTGCACCCCTGTGCATATTTGTCCAAGAAACTCTCTTCATCAGAGTGAAATTATGATATTGGTGATTGTGAGCTGCTGGCTGTGAAGGTGGCCCTGGAGGAGTGGAGGCACTGGCTGGAGGGAGCTTCTCAGCCATTTCAGGTATGGACAGATCACAAAAACCTTGAATATTTGAAAACCGCTAAGAGGCTGAATGCGAGGCATGCTAGATGGGCTATCTTTTTCAGCTGCTTTAACTTTACACTTTCTTACCGACCTGGTTCAAAGAATGTAAAGCCTGATTCTCTGTCTCGCATGTTTGCTTATGATCTTGTCGACCCCAATCCCAAAAATATCCTACCTGAAACCTGCTTTGTTGCTATGCTCTCATGGGAGGTGATTCATTGGGCTCATACCAATAAGACTGTCTGTCACCCCAGTATTAGCAAAACATTGTTTGTAGTGCAGCAAGGTTTTTGGTGGCCTAAAATTAGGGGTGGGCGATATATCGAATATACTCGATATATCGCGGCTTGTTCAACGTGAGATGTATGAAATTACTATATCGCGACCATCGAGTACAAATTGTCACGTAAATGTTTTAAGCCGTCGGCATGCAATTGTCTTCGGAGTTTTGCTCCGTTCACTCTCTCCCTAGTGCTCTTCTCACAGCAAGCAGCCGACTCCCCCGCCCATCCAGAAAACTCCCCTGCGCGCATGCGTATTTGTGTATCAAGTGAGGAAGGAAGAAAGCATGGAGAGAGCGAAAAAAAGTGAAGAGCCCAAGTGAGTTCACGAGTTACAAGGGACGTTAATTGAAGATGGAGACGGACGACTTGGTTCCGAGGAAAAACAGCACTGGCTCCATCATCTGGCAGTGGTTCGGGTTTCGCACGGAAGACATTGAACAAAGTACGGTTATCTGCAAAATATGCCGCAAAACCGTTGCCACCAAAGGTAGCAGTACCACGAATTTGTTTCACCACCTGAAATGCCATCCACTACAAAACGAAGAATGCCTCAAGCTCCGCATGTCCACATCTCCCCCTACACCACATAAAAAGTCAAAGGAAAAAGCACCGAAGCAAATGACTCTGGCTTCTTCGTTTGCCAATTCAGTCCTATATGACAAAAAAAGTCCAAAATGGAAAGAGATCACGGCCGCAGTGACAAAATACATCGCCAAAGACATGGCACCGGTTAGCGTTGTGGAAAAGCCAGGATTCAAAAATCTCATTAAGACACTTGACCCAAAGTATGATTTGCCTGGTCGCAATTTTTTTGCAGAAAAAGCGCTGCCAGAGTTGTACGTTTTAGTAAGAGAAAAGGTGGCCCACCAGCTAACAAATGTGACCCACTTCTCCACAACTACGGATCTGTGGTCCAGCAGAACCTGTGAGCCTTATCTCAGCTTAACCGTACATTACATCGACAACTGGGAGTTGAAAAGTTCGAGCCTTCAAACAAGCTTTTTTCCTGATGATCATACAGGAGAGCTCATTGCACAGGGGCTGCAAGATGCTCTCATGTCATGGAACTTGTCAGAAACTCGTCAAGTGTGCATCACCACAGATAACGGGGCTAATATAATCAAAGCTGTGTGCCTGAATGAGTGGACAAGACTGCAGTGTTTTGGCCATCGGCTGCACCTTGCCATTGGTGAGTATTTGTTTAGGTTTGCCTCCCTCTAATGGGAAAGTAACAATCACTTTTATTATCAACAATGGTAAATATAACTAGCAGCATTTCATAATTTGTCACATGCAATTAAAAACTGGGAGTATTTCATGATATTTTTTTTCATGTAGTTAAAAACTAAGTTAAAGTATTTCATGATTTTTTTTTTCCATGCAGTGTTAAACAGAGTATTTTTAATGATTTTTCGGCAGTTACAGTATAACTGAATATGTTAATGATTTTTTTCATACAGTTTTAAATTCTGAGAGTATTTTTTAATAATTTTTCAGCAGTTAAAGTATAACTGAGTATGTTTTTAATTATTTTTTTTCATGCAGTTAAAAACAGAATATTTCATGATTTTTTTTTTCATGTAGTTAAAAACTAAGTTAAAGTATTTCATGATTTTTTTTTCCATGCAGTGTTAAACAGAGTATTTTTAATAATTTTTTCAGCAGTTAAAGTATAACTGAATATGTTTTTAATTTTTTTTTCATGCAGTTAAA
Source organism: Plectropomus leopardus (assembly GCF_026936395.1). NCBI lineage: Eukaryota > Metazoa > Chordata > Actinopteri > Perciformes > Serranidae > Plectropomus > Plectropomus leopardus. The sequence goes on along the minus strand of NC_142194.1, from coordinate 29,885,417 downwards.
AACAGAATATTTCATGATTTCTTTTCATGCAATTAAAAATTGGGTGTGTCCACATAATGCATTTATTAAGTATATAATGTGTGTAAAGCATATAGTGCAATTGAACTATTTGGTTAAAGTGGAACAGAAGTCTGTCTGAGATCTGTAGAAAATATATAAAAAACTAATTTCCAATTATGACTTGAGTGTTAAGCTGAGTGACTAGACTGCTGGATTTCTTTACAACATATTAGTATAACATTTTAAATGTTTATTTTTATTTTACAGAGAGAAGCATGAAAGACCCCCGTATTGAGCGTGCTGTTGCTGTTTGCAAGAAGATTGTGAGCAGCTTCTCATTCAGTTGGAAGAGGAGGAGGGACCTGGCCACAACGCAGAAAGAGCTAAATATCCCTGCACACCAGCTGATCAGCGAGTCTCCTACCAGGTGGGGATCTCGCCAGAAGATGATTGAGCAGGTGCTGGAGCAGAAGCAGGCTATTTCTCAGGTCTTGGCCTCAGACAAGAAAACACGGCATCTCGTTCTGACCTGGCAAGACCTGGAAGTCCTCAAGTCAGTGCACAAGGCTCTAAAGCCCCTCGTCGAATTCACTGATGCTCTGTCGGGTGAGGACTACGTCACAGTGTCCTGTGTGAAGCCTGTGCTTCATCTCTTCCACTCCAGAATTTTGGCAGTACAGGAGGATGACACTCCACTGACCCAGTCCATCAAAAGCTCCATCCTGGATTACCTGAGGGAGAAATTTGCTGACCCTGCTACCAATGCCCTGCTAGACATGGCATCATTAGTGGATCCCAGGTTCAAGACAACATACATTACTGCAGAAAAAGTGGAGGAAATCAAGTGCAGAGCCATACTGGAGATGGAGACGGAGGTGTTGCTGTTTGACCAGGGCACAGCAGGGTCAGCTGCTTCACAGCCTCATGAAGCACCAACAGTCTCAGAACCAGGGCCACCAAAAAAGAAAACCCTCGGAAGTTTCTTCAGAAAGGCAACAACATCCTCTGCCACAGCCACACCATCACCCAGGGAGCTGATGAAAACAGAGTTGTCTGCCTACTTGCGGTCTGTTAATGCTGACAGTGAATCAGATCCCCTGCAGTGGTGGAAGGACCATGAGGAAATGTTCCCAAACCTGAAAAATTTGGCAAAAAAGTATCTGTGTGTGCCCGCCACTAGTTCCCCATCAGAAAGGGTATTTAGTACCAGCGGAAATGTGGTCACATGTCACCGGGCATCACTCAAGCCAGAAGCTGTTGATAGGCTTGTGTTTTTGGCACAAAACCTCTATACAACTGTTTCTAGCTGTTATTGTTTCAAACACAAACAACATATATACGCACATGTTCCCACTCCTCCTGTGATGTGACTGTTACTGTTAAGAGTGGTTTTCGCAGTCACAGCCTGGACTTCTGCCTCTGTGGTTTGCTCACAATGCTAATTTTATTTTACTTTTTAAAATGATATGTTGTTATACATGATCAAGCAGAAAAAGTGCACTTTAATTTATATAGTTTTGAAATGTCTTTCTCAGGGGATTCTTGTTGAATGCACTTTTTTTTTGCTTTGAGCTGAGTTTTTGTTAAGGGTCTTTGAGAACTAGGCCACAGTAGAAAGGCCTACCATGTCATTATTTATTTTTATTTGTTAAAAGCTTGTGAGCGCAGCACCCTGGTTTGAAATAAAAGGTTTGCTAAACTTAATTTGATTGTGATTTTCCCCTTTTTGCATGCAATAGAAGGGTCTACTTGAATCATCATACTGATGTTATTTTATGCATCAAAGGGTTGAATTTAACATTTATATAGTGATTTACAGGAGAAATAAAAAAAATCAAGATATATATCGTGTATCGTGATATAGCCTAAAAATATCGAGATATTGGTTATAGGCCATATCGTGCAGCCCTACCTAAAATGATTCAAGACGTCACGGACTATGTCAATGCTTGCTCTGTGTGTGCCTGTAACAAAGTCTCTCGCCAGAAGCCATCAGGAGAACTCAGGCCCTTGCCCATTCCTCAATGCCCCTGGTCCCACATCTCCATGGACTGGACTTCGTCACGGGCTACCCCCCTCTAACGGTAACACAGTGGTTCTGACGGTGGTTGATAGACTGTCCAAGATGGTTCATTTTATTGCCCTACCCAAGCTTCCCTCAGCCAAAGAATCGGCTGAGGTCATGTTGGCTAATGTTTTTCGGATCCATGGTTTCCCCAAGGATATCATCTCGGACCGTGGCCCTCAGTTCATCTCGCGATTCTGGAAGGAGTTCTGTGGCTTGCTTGGTGCCACTGTCAGCCTCTCTTCCGGGTTCCATCCACAGACCAATGGACAGTCCGAGTGTCTCAATCAAGAAATGGAGACCGGTCTGTGCATCACTGCCGCCCAGAATCCCAACACATGTTCGCAGAAATTGGTTTGGGTTGAGTTTGCCCATAACACTCTCCCGTCTGCCTCTACTGGTTTGTCACCGTTTCATATTGTTCATGGTCATCAACCTTCTCTATGCCCTGCCATAGACTCTGAATTCTCGGTGCCCTTCGCATTGGCCTTGGTGAGACGCTGCAGAAGAACCTGGGAGCGGGCCCGCCAGAACCTCCTACGCCAGTCCAACCTCTACAAGGCAGCTGCGGATCGCAAGAGGACACCCGCTCCATGCTACAGGAACAGCCAGAGAGTGTGGTTGTCCACCAAGAACCTGCCTCTTCGGGTGGAATCCAGGAAGCTCGCTCCCAGGTTCGTCAGTCCGTTCCCCATTGCAAGGTCATCAACCCTGTCACAGTTAAACTGAAGCTCCCAGGGTCAATGTGGGTCCACCCCACATTCCGCGTTAGCCATGTCAAACCCATCAGGACCAGTTCTCTCGTCCCTCCGGCCAGGCCCCCTCCGGCCAGGCCCCTCCACCCGCCCCGTTCGTTGATGGCGGTCCTGTGTTTGCCGTCAGGCGGGGTCGGGGGGTCCAGTACCTCATTGACTGGGAGAGCTACGGGCCTGAGGAGCGCTCCTGGGTCCCTTCGAGGTTTGTCGTGGACCCCTCCCTTATCCGGGACTTCCATGCCGCCCACCCTGATGTACCTGGGTCTTCAGGGGCCAGCCCTTGACGGGGAGGTACTGCCATGTTCTGCGGTCTGTTACGTGTTTTATTTTCTCCCTCATGTTTCATGTCTTGTCTTCCGGTTTTATTTTGGGATCACTCACCTCTGTCTCTGTTCCAGGTTCCTGTCTGCCCTGCCCCCTCCTCGCCGGTGTGCACCTGATTCCTGATTGTGTCTACCGCACCTGTTTCTAATCACGCCCCATTAGTCCTGCATATATTCCCCCTTTGTGTCTTGTCTCGTCGCCAGTTTGTTGATTCTCCTCGTCCACGCTCCAGCTCTTGTTCACAGCCTCGTCAGTAGCTCTCTTGTGTTTAAACCTTGTTTGTTTTCGACTTTGCTTTTGCCTCTTGCTTTGGATACCTCTGCCTGGTTTGACTGTGTTTCTTGTGTACCGACCTCTGCCTGGAATAAACCTTGTTTCGCTGCTCTTACCTGGTCTGAGTGTTGCATTTGGGTCCTGCCTTTCCTGTGCCACAGTTCATGACACTTTCATGCTAAAGTGCTTTAGCAAAACTTTTGAAACGGGTTTAACATTTGTTAAGGACATTTATTTATTTATTTATTTATTTACTAGGTGCAGCCTAGTCTAAAATATGTAATTTAAGACTGAAATATGTTAAATTGTCATTTCAGATCAACAAATGTTTACAAATAAATAAAATGAATATGTTCATAAAAAGAGATAAAATGTTGCATTAATATGGGTTCATTTAAGTGTTAAAAACAGTTCATTATGGATTAAAAAGCAGAGCTAGAGCAGACAAATAAGTCTTTGTCAATGTGTTAATAAATTTAATTGAACTTCAAACAGGGTTGTTTACAGTGTACAGAGTAGGGTAGTCAGCTCACAAACTAACCTCAGAGGGTGTTAAGTGTCCATCTTTAAGTTTTATTAATTGCATTGGTTGTTACAATCTTGTCAGCCCTATGGAAAAGGTAGAGAGGTGGGATTTAATGGGGAACCAGTAGATTGACACCCTAGACCTCAAGCCACAAGTGTAAAGGTGCAGAGAGTAATTAAGTCCAATATTTTGGTGGATGCAGAGTTTACCGACGAGGAACAGACATTAAAAAACACGCATAGAGTAAATGGTTTTGTGTGTATGTTTTGTACTGCTTCAGCAAGATAAAGTGTAATAAAACGGAGACCGTAAGTGTGATTAGCAGGATTAGTATTTATTGCAAAGGAGCAGCAGCTAATGTTACTTCATGTGGTTAGTATGTGCTAATGATACCAGCTAGTTTAAAGCTCACAGACTCGGTATGAGACGTAAATGGGCTTGTGGGTGATTTGAAGGAGACTAAGAGAACTGTTAAAGTGCACAGTGGACCTCTCTTTGGAACACTCGGGCACCAGTTGAAGTCTCCCACTAAGCTATCACTTTGGACTGTTGCCGCCAGTCTGTAACTCCAGTAACTGACTGTTCGCCTTGTCAGCCATCACCCTGCTTTTCAACCGTCGCCCATGTTGCAGATAAGAACTGAAGGATTCCTGAGTAAAAACTAACAAGTGCATGTGCATTTTATTTTTTATTTTTTTGCAGTAGCAAGTGAACCTGCCATTTGTTTTTGGTCACAACGCTCCAAAGCCAGGACTCAGGCCTGCAACATCTTATTTTGGTTTTAAAGGACACTGTTTTATTGTGGTTGCAAAATGAGTGTGTGTCTGTGAGTGTGCACATGAAAAGCATCAAAAAGGTCATAACTCAAAACTGAACTCAAAGAGTACCTATTGGTGAAAGACTGACTTGACTGAAAAACCTTTGAAAAGTGTTTATATTGTAAAGGGAAGTGTTTTGGTACAAAATTTAATTTTGTTTTATGTTTTTTATGTGTTTAAATAATTTTTATATAACTAAATTTGGCATTTCAATTTAAAAGTATTGTCTTTGTGTCATTTTTACATTTCATTAAGGTGTGTTTTTAGGTTCAAAGGGGAATATTAAGTTAAAAACTTAATTTTTAGTGGGATTTAAAACCAGTAATTCCTACTTTTCCTGCTAAGTGGAGGCATTGCCATTTCATTAAAATCATAAATAAGTTTAAAGAAAGCGCAAAAGCAAGTAAATATCTCTCCTGTTACACAGGTTAGCACGGTTAGTCATAAATAAAAGTACCCAGGGCCCCGCCCATAGTACTACAACACCCCCTAACTAATTAGTTAACCATCTAGCTACAAGGGATGGGTGCTACATAATTTTTTAGGTCATTTTCCTTTCACCTTTTCCTAATTTCTTGTAATTTGTGGGGGTGATTTGTGGAGTTGCTCATTGCCTGTTTTCCAAGTCTTTGAATGAAATCAAACCAGTTTGCTCAGGGTGCAAAATTTAAGTGCACGTCCATTATCTCAGAGGTGGTCCACACTGAGTTGTCATAATGTGTTTTCATTAGAAGCTCACTGTCATTAAATACAGTCTAACCCTTGTGTGTGCCCCTATGTGCAAGACAGGTCTAGAATGTACAATTAATGTTAAAGGAACAAACAGCAGACACCTACTTGTTTCCCTGATACACACACAAACACACACACACACACACACACACACACACACACACACACACACACACACACACACACACACACACACACACACACATACAAACACACATATCCAGTTCAACCCCAATACCCCCTAACAGACCTCAAATTAATATGGTTTGGTTCATTTGAGTGTTGTGACCTAAGGCTATATTCAATACAACCACACTGGTTTCATTCTCACTAATGAAGGAAGGGCTATTTATTTCAAGGTGAGTCAAATAATAATAAAAAAAAAATGAAAAAACATGCTGGGTGTTGAAAAATTAATTACTCTGGGAGCTATTATATTGCTAAGTTAATTATTTTATCTGAATGTTTTTGTTTGACCCAAAGTGAAACTTTATCTTGAAAAGCAGAGTTAAAAGCCAACACCTTTATTGCTCTTAATAAAAGTAAACTAGAAGTACCTTGTGCAGGCTGCTGTGGGGGGTGGGGGGCACAGTCAAGGAAACTGCTAAATTGCTAACTAACAATCCTTCTCATCCTGAGTACAATGATCTCAAGCAGTTTACGTAATCAACATTCAAAGGGATATCAGGCAAATATTATTAAAAACAGAGTGGAGGTAGAATGTCATCTAAAGTGCCATTAGCTGAGTCACTGCACATTATGAAGAGGATTCCCTTCCTTTCAAACAAAACTATATCTCTTCAGTATTAAACTCTTCTGGTGTGGTGCTGCCTAACTAAGGTTCAGGATTGGGAGTTCCCGTTGGTTAATGAAAAGGTAGTGGCATTGATAAAATATCAAATAAATGAAAAACATTTACTTGTATTACCTTGGACTTTTCCAAAATTCAACCGAGACCACTCACTTATCTTTGCCTAACCTTAAGAAAGTGCTTACAAAATCCTACTCTGAACAAAAGAAACTTTCATAGTTGCAATAATCGGTACAAGTCGATACTGTAAGATAATGTGAAATGTGCATACAGTGAAATTTTGTAACTTTGAATATATGCTGGCTAAAAACTGTTTTATTATGTTAATTTTAAAAAAAGTTTCACTATGGAAATATACACGACTGCAAATTTGCAGTGTTCAAATATTTTCTGTCACCATTTAAAAACTTAAAGACTGTACTGCACACTCAGAGACAGCTCTGTCAATTTTCAAAAGCAGCCACAGCACAGTTATTGACAACAGCCTTTAAATGTGAAGGAAACCAAAGATATCAGGGATTCTTACAACAGCTGATGGTTCCTACATGTTCAACAATGGCACCTTTCGAGTAAAATAAACAACCAAAAACTGCAAAAACTTTCTGCTTTTAGGAGCTTAATCAGCATGACTGTGACACAGAGGTCACACATATTATTCATTCACAGCAGTTACACCACAGTTACAGCACAATCAATTTGATTTCAACAATGGGATGTAAGAATGCAACATATACCTAGCACCTTTAGAGCAGGGCTACAGAGAGCTGCATGGTGTGTTTGTCATTGAAATGCAGGCTGCATGAGGATGTATACGTAAAGGAAGTAGAGAAAAAGGAGATAAATAATTACATTAATCTTGGAAGTGATGCCTACTTACGTTAGGATGTCAGCAAAGCAGAGATGTCTGGATGCCTCTTCAGTTGTATATCAGCCTGTGGAAAAACACAGAGATTCACATTTAAACAGATGCTGTAGTTTAATGACCCACTATAGAGCAGATAAACGGCCATATGGCTGTATATATCTGCACACCAGTCAAGTTGCACTTACAGTTTACATCCATGTCTGTGAAAACATGGATGCTTCACACACATTTTTCTTTGTGGCAGCACAGAAGATCTCTACAATCAAGACAGTTTCAAGATTACTGCGACCAATTCAGTATCTCAGCAAATTTCCCCTTTTCTGTTCCTGACTGTTTTTGCAGAACATTATGATGTCACAGTTGACCTTTGATGTCTTGGATATAAAATGTCAGAACTTCATCATTATTTCCTATTAGGCATTTGTGTGAATTCTGGAGTTATGGCCACCCACACGTTTTATGACGTCATTGTGACCTTGACTTTTGATCTCCGACCATCAGATTCTAATAGATTCATTCTTGAGTCCAAGAGGACATTAGAGCCATATTTGAGGAAACTCCTTCAAGGCCATCTTGAGGTGTTGCGTTCACCATAATGAGACAGATTCAAGGTCACCAAATTCTAATCATTGAGTCCAAGTGAATGTTTGTGTCAAATCTGAAGTTATTTCCTCAAGGTGTTGAGATTTCACTTTCACAAGAATGAGACAAATGCAAGGTCACGGTGACCTTGACCTAAGACCACCAACATTTACCAAGTTCATCCTTGAGTCAAAGTAGATATTTGTGCCAAATTTGAAAAAAATCCTTAAAAAATTCCTTAAGGTGTTCCTGAGATAGCACATTCACAAGAATGGGAAGTATGGACAACCCAAAAACAACTGTTTACTGCATCAGAGTAGAAAAACACTAAAGAAAAAATAAAGTCTGTATCCCCAATGGTAACCTGCAGCAAACCCCTCTATTTTTATGTGGTAATTTAAATTGGGAGTGGCTGAGACCACCATCCTCTTGTTAGATTTAGATTGTTGACGTGTGATACCAGAAAGGATTTCACAGGTACACTATAGTATATCATCCAGTGTATTTTGATGCCTTCAAGAGCAGCCACAGTGAGCTAATGAAGAGTTTCAGGTTCAAGCTACACATCTCCAACTCTCTAATCACTATATTGCTGCAGTCTTAAGCTGTTTTCAAAATACATTATCATCCCAAATCATGCATGATGTTTAGGGTATCCTTCTGATGTCACAGTGGAATGACACAGCATGATCCTTATGTGTATGACAGCACATACACGCACACACACACACACAAACACACACACATACATATTGTTACCTGATGCTGTCCTTCAGTGTTTCATGTTTGGCCTGTGCTGTCGGCTGTTAAACACCGAGCTGTGGCCAAAGTGGGTGTGGTGGGGTCTGGGTTACCAGGAACTATTGGACCCATAAAGACTTCTAATTTGCTGCCAGGAATTTGTAAAGCTGCACTTCAGTTATGAGTATTTCCTGCATAGAGAAGCTGCTTGAGTGAAATTTAGTCCCGCCTCAAACTCTCAATAAAATTGTGATGGGTGTCCTCATGGAAAATACTTTTTTGTTGAACCATGTGAATTTCTGTCATTCCTAACTACAAATGCTGCATTTTGCCAATGTGGTGACACTCGTAATCAGCACAGTTTACCAGGAAAGGCACTACCAAAACTGTCAAAGAGGCAGAAATGCTGGCTGGGCTGCAGCAAAGCTGGTACCAGCCCTATCAGTGCAAAAATAAAGCCGATGAGGTTGCTTTTCTCTGCTGTCTAATGGTAAATGGTAAATGGGCTACGTGTATAGCACTTTTCTAGACTTCTTGAACACTCAAAGTGCTGTCACACTATATGTCACATTCACTCATTTACCCACACATTCACACACTGGTGACCGAGACTACCATACATAGTTACACTTGCTACTCAGTAACCATTCATACGTACGCACATGATACAGCATCGGGAGCAATTTGGGGTTCAGTATCTATCCCAATGATACTTCAACATGTTGAGTGGAGGAGCCAGGGGTCGAACCACTGACTTTATGATTAGACGATGACCCGCTCTACTTCTGAGTCACAGCCGCCCCATTTTTTAACATAGTTTTATATTGTCAGCTGGTACATTTAAACACACCTGTTGGCAGGGGTGTTTAAATTTTCCCCGTAATAGGGGTTTTTTTTGCATGTTGATGTGAGGGTCTAAGGCAGGCATGTCAAACTGGTCCACAGGGGGGCCGGTGTGGCTGCAGGTTTTTGTGCCAACCAACCAAGAGCACACAGTTTGACAAATCAACTGTCTGAAGACAGAGATCAGTTGATTAAATTAGTCAAGTCTGGTGTGCTGCTACTTGGTTGGAAACAAAACCTGCAGCCACACCGGCCCCCCTGTGGACCAGTTTGACATGCCTGGTCTAAGGACAGAGGGATGTCGTATTCTGTAAAGCCCTCTGAGGCAAACAGTGATTTGTCATAATGGGCTTTATAAATAAAATTGAATTGAACTGAACTGAAATAAACTGAGTTGATTTAAATTAAATTAAACTGATTTGTTCAAGAGTCTGTGCAGCTCTGTGCAGTTCAAGTTAAAGAGATATTCACAGATTGACACTTCCCACCAGACAACTAGCTACAACCTAATTTAAATAAAAACAGGCCGTCCTCTGAGATGGACAACAGATGTTGCCCACTGTGTGCAACCAGCTGTGAATGGAGTGCTCAGGGACTGTCGTCAAAGTGCACCTTCAGAAAGAATACTAAAACAAAAAAATAATTGAAAAAAATTTGCTCTTGCATTTTGAGTAATTTTTATTGAATAAAAGTCTAATAACTTTACTCATATACAGTGTAGTGTCACCAACATCACTTACACACGTCATAATTGGAACTGCTAAAATATGTTGCATGATGAGGATGGTAACAACTCTGCCTCATATTGTGCCAGGAAAAAGTCTAGTCAAGTCTAAAGATAGCCAGATCAGTGTCTAGCCAGCCAGCAGGCCAGGCAGATGGTGTTTCATGGCAAAAGAGTTTCTACTAAACAGATACAGACAGCCACACCACCGGCTGGCAGCCTTAAGGCTTTCCCTTATACCTGTGCAATTAAAATATTTCTCCCGCAATAACAGGGGAGAGGAGAGACAAATACTGGAGATGCAACTATCTCTGGTTGAACATACAATGCCAAATTGAGTTTCCATAGTAACTGTGGACCACAGAGGCAGTAAAAAGAAAAATAAAGTCAGCTTGGGGGAAATATAAAAAGCGCCCCAGCAGCAGATCTCTGAAACTGTCCTCATTTCAACTCATACCACTGCTGCCCTTCAAACTGTGCCACTGTGCCAGTGTGTGTGTGTGTGTGTTTGTTTTCATTGGTGAGACATGTTTGTCTATTTGTCCCTAAGGCATTACATTCAAAGAGGTCAACGACCTGAGGAGAGGCGCAACAGTAACAACCACAATCAGAAACAATCAGAAAAAACAAACAAACATACAGATAACCACAAATTATATTCCAGCAGGTCCCTGTGGAATGGGTAGAGGCTGCCCTTTATTTGTGCAGATGAATGGTGAGGTTGATTCCATGGACTGTGGTGTCAGTGCAAACATCTTCACTTGGGATCTGATGGGGTCTTTGTATAAGCTGTGCTGCACATTTTTTTTTGCCTGGATGTTTGTTGTTATTTATGCTATTGATTAAGCTTGAACAGAATACAGTTTTTATACCTTCCTGACATTTTACAGGAATTTATGGTACATGACTGTCTATGCGTTTTTTTTGTGTGTGGTATTGTGTTCCAACTCCCCCTACAGGGTGGAGACAGTTGCCAATTGTGGTATGGGAGAAGGGGGTCTCTAAAGGCTGTGACACACCAAGCTGAAGGTAGGTTGTCCCTCATCGCTGTGGTGTGTCCCCAGTGTCTCCAGACTCGTCAAATACGCACGCTCTGTCAGTGCTTTTGGTGTACAACTTGACGCCAAGAGACACCATCCACATCCAACTGGAATGTGGCTCGGCCGGGTCAGATGAGAACACAGAACTGGTGTTGTTGTTGTTATACACCACCAGTTCCAGACAGGAACGGCGGACGGCACTAGGCATGTCTGCATGCAAGGCTGCTGCGTGACATCACTTAATAACGTGGATGAATGGCACCGGTTGCCTGCACATAAAACACTAAAGGACAATGTCAGGTAATACCGCTGCTGGGCAGGCAGGTGGGGAGGTGGATGTCTTCCACAAACAACTGACTTTCGTGCTGGAGTCCAGAGTTTGCTTCCTGTGTGGATGATAGGATTTTTGTACCTTACCATGAGCCTCTTTTGTCTGAACTTTGACTTTGTTGCCCATTCCTAGCCATCCTGATGGTCCGTGTTAGTTGCCATGTGCTGTTGTGTAAACATTTGGACCAGTCCACATCATCCCAACATTACTGCCATATGCACTGAACAGCTGATGCAGAAAGATAGCTAAAACATCATAAGTAGACGCAGAGGGTCACTGACAGAGCGGCACCATTTGACTAGATGGGACGAGAGAGTGTTGGTGTCCAGCACCATTGGCCCTCGTTGACCCACATCAGCTTTTTTTTCTGGTGATTCAGCATATGAAATTGGTGCCCATCAGTGAATGAAATCACTCTGATCAGCATAGCGCACGGAGGTAGGTAGATAGTGGAGGTAGACACAAACTTATGAAATGAGGTCAGATTGTTTTTCTTCTGCCACTGAATTCTTAATAGAGACATTTCCAGTTGGGTTGTGTTGTTTTTCACTCGTGCTCAGTATATGTGCGTTGCTCTTACAATATTGGGTTGTATAGTTAATGTGCTAACTGGCTAACTATCCTTTTGGCCGAGACACAGCAGTGTGAGGTAACACAGCAGGAGACTTTCTTCACAGCTTTTTCTGAGATGTCGGCTTGGTGTGTCTTGTCCTTAAGGTGGGCAATGATGAGTGACCCAAGTCCCTGCCTGGGTGGAGGAGGTGGGGCTAATGGGCTGAAGCTGGAGTCATCGGGGATGGTGTCAGAGCTGTCCCTTTGACATTCAGATCAACCGTAGAACTCATTCAGGTGGTTGGTGCTGTGCTGAGCTTTGGGTTTGCAGTTGGTAAGTACAAACTGGCACAGTCCTCTCTGTTCTTACCTCAGCACCCACTGCTCACCCGCTGAAAAAATCGCAACCAGGAGGAGAGATCCACGCAGCAAAGCACACAGGGCAGCCTGACCTGGGCTTCATTCAAAACGTGGCTCCTCTGTAAAGCAGCCAGGAGCAGCATGAAAACACTCCACCTCGCACTTGGCTTTGCAAGTTTGCAAAATGAAAACACATTTCATAATTTACACCCTCCTCTTCTAGGCTGTACTGGCAGAACAGCAACCTTCCCAGCTTGACCAATTATAAGGGATTTGGAGTTTTCAACTTGAAGTCCACAGGATCACATTTCTCCTCTTCCTGTCCTTTTCTTGTGTGTGTGTGTGTGTGTGTGTGTGTGTGTGTGTGTGTGTTTGGGGGGGGTGGTAGTTAGTAGCATGGACACACGTTCTCATCCCAACTCGTCACATGGTGCCACTCCGTCAGGGAATTTCTGTGTGCACTTATGATATTTTAGGTATCCTTTTGCGTCAGCTCCTCATGCTCCAGAATGCCGCTATTTTGATATCAACAAATGCACATGGTGGGATGACGCAGTACAGTCCGTATGTTCACAAAACAGCACATGGCAACCAATGCAGACCATCTTGATGTGACAATGTGACCATCTTATGTGACAGACTAATGGATGGTTAGGTTTAGGCAAAATAGGTACATGGTAAGGTGTAGAAAAAAGAAACACATCTACACAGGATGCAAACTGTAGACTCCTGTATGAAAGTCAGTTGTTTGTAGGACCCATCTTCCTCCCCATCCGCCCACTCTAATTAGCGCACTTGCTCACCTTATATTAAGTTGTTACCAGCAGCGTTGTTACCGGCAGCATTGTTACTGGCAGCAATGTTACTGACAACCTTACCCATTCATATGTGACCAGTTCCATCTGGCCATGCTTTCAAGTGTTCCCGCCCGTGCGCTTTGCATATGGACACCCTTGGTGCCATCCAGTCGTCTGCCGGTGTATGATAATGGCACTGGTTTTGTTTGAGTGCGTTCTTATCATTCCAGGTTGATGTAGGGTGGCTTTTCGCTTTTGGAGTGACAAAAAGCTGTCACTTCTCTTATTTATCTTACTTATACAGTCTCTCTTTTAAACACAGCGCAGACTAATTTGGATTGATGTTTGATCTCTGCTAAGGAGGAAACAGAGGGAAATTAGTGACAGCACGTCATTGCATTTTGCAGGTTAACGAGCCGAAATTAGCCTGGTGTTGTATTCCCATCAATGTCAATCAGAGTCATTTGACCTAGGTTTGAATAATTGTATAAATTCCCATTGCATTCTTGTTGTACACATTCTCATGCTAGCGAGTGTAAGTGGGTTTTTGTGCAGTGGGAATGATGCTTGAATGAAAAAGATGCACGAACTGAGTCTGACAGTAGGTTTGTCTCTGCCACTGCACTCTAACAGCTATCCTGCAGAGGAAAGTTACCGACCCATGAATTGCAGTTTGTATGTGAAAGTCTTGATGCTGCAGTCTATAATCAGCCAATCAAAAGTACATAACATCTACTTGTAATCAGCAATCAAAATTAAGAACCACTAGCCAACAATCCACTGATCAGAAGAAATGTTATACACTGTATGCAGTCAGCTTCAACAATCAGATGTAATGAACTTGTTTGGAACCATGGAAGTTACCACCAGAAACCAAAACCATCAAGCACCAGCGTATTTTAACTTTTATTCTTTTCCCCATTCATATTTTAACAGCATTTCTTAATTGCTTGCTTTTTTAGCAGAGCAGCGGCCTATCAGTAGCAGTGAGACATGAATCCTTTGCCTACAGTGGGATAAGAGGTGTGTTAAAAAATGTCAGTATGGGACGTCGGTAGCTGAGTGGATAAAGCAAGTGCCCCATGAATAAAGGCAGTGTCCTTGCCGTTGCAGCCTCGATTCAACTCCTGCTCGAGGCCCTTTGCTGTATGTCGTCCCCACTCTCTCTCCCCCTTTCACACTACCCATCTGTCCTATCTAATAAGGGCTAAAATGCAAAAAAGAGTACAAACAGAGTCAGTACAAATTTTTAAAAAATCTTTCCCTTACTTCTCATTGTGGAAGTCTACACCACCAATAGAGCAAACTGTCTGTGTGTTTCCATCCACAGTTAAGTGGAGTTAGGGTTGTAGCTTGATTAGACCATTTAATTTGACTGCTGTCCTTGTCCCAGTAAAGAAGCACCATGGGAGAAGCCATTGAAGTATGTCAGACTCCACCATGGTAGATAGTGAAATGCCCCCTTTCAGCTGGTTGCATTTGTGCATTCGGACCTTCTTCTGGTTGACATGGGACATCATTTACCAAACCAGTAAGCAATCGGCAAACAGGCTGCATATACGTAGAACGGTGAAAGCATGGATAACTTTTCAGCATTGTACATTTTGTAAGTACTCTACACTTTACTTGGTACCTTTGTCTTGTTTTGTTTTCTTCCACTGTTCTTCCTCTTTTGTTTTTCCCAGCTTTAAATTACTTAAATTATTTATTTAAATTATTCCCTATGCTTTTAAAGTAAAAACAAAAAGATACAATATTTTAAACCCTTTTAAAACTTAGATTACAAGGGCAACCATTAACCTAATGGAAGACAGTTATTGCATAGCAGTCAAAATTGTTGAAAGCACATTTCAAGTTTTCTGCTTAGTGTCCTTTTAGTAGCACCAGAGTCGATGCTCCCTTGTTGGTCAGACAGTCAATGACTTGAGATTTTGCATCTGACCAGAGCACCTCCTTGATTTTCTTACTCTGTATGAGCTCCTTGATGCTGCTTATTTGTAAACGAAGTCTCTTCTCTATGACCTGTTTTGTTGACATAGGGGCATCAAACAGAGAAAAAGGGTGGCCAGAAAAATAGCATTGTCTGTTCTATCTGACAGAGAAGGGGTATCCCCTGCTAGAGTACTCCTCACCACACATCTGATCCTCTTGGCATGCCAACAATGAGGAGAAAACTTCCTTCCCTCTCCCATTAGACCAATTAATGTGCCTCCCTAAGTGCCTCCATCAGGTAGATTTCCAAGGGAAGCAAGTTCAGAGCATCACTGTTTCCCAAGCTCTGAAACCTGAGGGCCACCTTTTCAGATTTAAGCTTCCTAATGACCTTATTTGCCTCAGGAATTAGCTGAACTGTAGCATGTTTACTATTTGATGCTAAGCTAAACATAATGTCTGGTCTTGTCTGCTTTGCAACCCATAATATCTGTCCTCTTTTGGACTTAAGCTGCTCTTATTCAGCCTCATTAAGAGGTGCATTTCTTTGCACTGCATGTGCTGTTTGCAGTTGAAGATGCTGTAGATTTTCAATTTAACTATGCTGATATACATGAACTACACCATCAATAGTAGTAAAATCCGCCCCCACGTAGCAGAAATGTTCATGTTCCTCACGTCCAACCTGGAACACAGGCTTTAATGTGGGGAATCACATCTGTAGAGAATTTCTGTGAAACAAAAGGAAATTGTCAACATGACATGTGAGCACTCCAGTCACTTTTCAATGCTCATCCAACAAATAAAATACTGCTGGATCCACTTGTGACATTTTACTACCTGTACTCAGAATAATTTCCTTCACTTTGTTATACCAATACAATGACGCATCTGCAAGGCCTTAAACATTTTTTTTTTTGTAGTTTCAACAGAAAATTTTCCTTTCCCGCCTTAGGAGGTGGGTTGATATAAATATCTCTGGACAGCTGCATGCCCTGCAAAAAAGCAGATTTAATGTCCACAGAATGGACTTGTCACTTATTTTAACAGATTACTGCCAATAATAGCTCAAGAGATTCTGAAGCACAGGTCGGGAATCCTTCTGTAACTCTTGAATATTAAGCTCACGCTTTGGGCACAATACCATCAGGAGTTTCTTTGAGACTACAGGCCCATCTGGTGGAAACACACTTTTGACCTGCGTTTTCAACTTCCCCAAAAACAACGTTTTTGTGCTAGTTCATTATTTCATCCTGTTTAGCTGTGTGAAATCAAATGTCTTTTGTTATGCTGATTCAATGTTAAGACTATCAACACGTGACATCTCAACTAATGCCTTTTTCCCATCACTGCCATCAGGTTCAATGTGTTGCAGATTAAAGCAGTTTCTCTGCTTGCCAGTAGCTTTGCCTACTCTACCTAAAACTCTGGCTCTGAGATGAACACCATCATCCTGTTTCATGAATGTTACAGTCTGTCCAATTTTTAACTTTACACCAGCAGAGGAGACAGGGTTACCACAAACACTGCTCTCTGTTTCAGTTTGTGTTACATTAGTTTGTGTTACAGTGGGGTCAGCCACTTCTCCTGTATTCACCTCCCTGTCACTGATATTGCCCTGTTAGCTGTCTGTATTGCTTCACTATCTGAGCTTTCTGCAGCATTGCTGCCTTTTTCACTTCCTGTCTCACTGTTTTCTTGCACAGTTTGCTTATCTTGATCCTGTGTATTTACCTTACAGAGTCTGGAGTGATGCACTCTAACCTTAGTCCCCATGTTTTACAAATACAACAGGTCCATCATAACCAATAACTACCCCTGGTACCTTCCACTCTGGACAGTCTGCTCGTTTTTAATATACCTTGTCTCCTGACACTTACTTGTCATCTGTCAGCCTGAGTTGTTTATGCAGTGCCCTTCTTATCCTCTCTGAACACTCTGCCTCAGTGAAGGCTTTCCTTGAAGCGTACAAAGCTGAAATGTGTTCTACTCTAGCATTTACAGTGGTACCTTCTAGAGCAGGTAACTTATTAACTAATACAGATGGAAAATTAGGATTCTGTCCAAATACCAGTTGATAAAGACTGAAGCTGTGAACACTCAGCATACTGTTCTAAGCCATGAGTGCCCCATTTTCTCATTTCACCTTCTGGATAATCTCGGTTAGTGTTTGATTATGTCTCTCCAGTAGCTCATTGCTCCAGGGATCATTGAATTATCCTCTATTGTTGACAACTTCAGATGACTTTTTTGTTTTTTCACGACGTTTCCAGCGCTGAAATGTGTGAAACGGTCGATCATGTGAAGATATCAAACACCTGATTACAACTTGTGCAGATACACTGCACTGCTACACTACACATTATACTGGGAAGCTAAATGCAACCCCACAGCAGGCTTTGTCTTTGTCTGCCTGTGCCTCTAACATATTTCACAGTCCTGAAATAATTGTTGTAAAATAGCAAAACATTCTTTGTCCTTATTTCCTGAGCTTCAATGAGCCTCTGTAGTCTATCTGCCGATGCATGACCAAACTGTTTATGAAGCTTCAGAAGGACTTTGTGTTTCTCATCTAAAGACATGCCTTCTGTGACTGTCAGGACTTCATCTACAGTTTGTCTCTGATGTTTATACAGTAGTGCCCAGAACTAGTGAACTCAAGAGAACTCAAGATGTATGGATTGTTTGAACATCACTGCTTTGTCATTTTGCATGTCCAAAATAGTTCCTGCTTTTTTCAAGGATGTTTTACTCAGCAAAAGTGGAATGTCAGCTTTGCCAGCTTCAGTTTCAATTAGGCATTTTGTCAGTCCTAAATTAGCTGGTAGTTTCACTTTTCATGTGGAATTCACCACATTCTAATCTCTGAACCAAAATGGTCTGCAACTGGGAGTTTGTGTTTTTTTTTGCATTACCTGGCTCACTTGATCTTTGGTGAGGTCATCGATATTGCTTTCCAGCCACTTCTCACTACACAAGCAGCGAGTACAAGCAGTGTCAATTATAGCTGATCCCAAAGATTCAGTTTTGAATATCTGCATCTGACATATGCAAAAATGTGATGTTACATTACTCTACATTTTCATCTTCAGTTATTTTAACTTGTTCACTTTTCTTGTGGGGACAGTCTTTAGCCTAATGAAATGTGCTCTGACAAATGGAACATCTGGATCTACCAAATTCAGTGGATTAGTCCCTGGTAATGGCTGTTTCAGCTGTCCACTTTGTAACGCTTTGTTCCGCTTTCTTCTTTCCTGTGGTTTTGTTCTGTGAAAAATGGCACGTCTTGGTTCACTTGTATTCTGTCTGACGAGCCTGCAGTTTTCCCTCCAAAAATCCTCTTCAGAACTGACTTCATGGAGGGGAATGTCAACACCATGCATGCTGTCAATGCTAGCTGCCTATTTTTTTCATTGAGACAGGTTGTATCTAACAGTTTAAATGCTTAGACTTCATCAGGAAGTGTCATATTATACTTTTTCATCAGATTATACTGCTGTTCAAAGTCAATTCTGTAGTCTGCCATGGAAACTGAACTGTTCTTTGCCATCAAAATAAGAACAGGCTTTGTATGTGCAGACTTTTTCTTAAGAACACGCCGTCCAACCTTGCCATACTGTCATCACTTACTTAATCTTCTGCAGGTATCTCCATGGCCATCTCCCTGGCTCTAACCTCAAGCCCCAGTGCAACAGCGAGGGCTTGTTTCTTTTTGTCGAGCTCGGTAACCTGCGTCCAAATATTGACTTCATGTTTCCAACACTCGTATGGTCTAGCTTCATCAGACTACAGCGGAACGTTGTAACTGGCTGCCATGCTACAACCATCCTCTGCTACTACTGTTGCTAGTAAGACACACATTTCAGAAGTTCAAAAACGTTTAGTCGGTGCATAGCCAGGACTCCGTTACTGCCATCATCTCCACAACAAGTACACACAGCATGCACTCACCTTCATAGGATGGTACCTTGTACTGTAACAGATATAATATAGGGGAAATAACATGTTAATATAAAGTGCGTTCGGCCGGAGCTACTGGCTCACTGTCACAGAATGATTTATTGAAATATTACACTGACCAAATTAACAAACAGGGCTGGTCTCACTCCCAGTCTGCAGCTTTCTGTGGATAACAAACACACTGGGGGAATCCATGCAGACCAGCACTCTGACACAACTCTTATAGACATTAATATTTTCTTACTCTGCCATTGTTAATTTATTTACCAGTGTTCCGACCTACTCTCCCCGGGGTATTAACATAATCCATCCTGTCAGATTTACCCTGTTAAACAGGGACAGGGGGTTGGAGGATACATTGCTCTGAGTGTGTGTATATGTTGCTGCTTGTATGTTTTGTGTGCTTATGTATCAGTATGTGTGTGGGTGTGTGTGTCAGCAGCAGGGGAGTGTTTTGAGAGGTAATGAGGGCATTGTGGGAGTGTTATAAGGGGCTGTAAGATGCCCACTGAGGCATTTTTGGAACACTGCACTTTGAAATACACTTCAACAGAAGCCACTCGCGACCAGTCATGAAAGCAATCTCTCCTCTATCTCATCCATCCTTCTATTGACTGCCGCTGGTCTGTCTCTTCTTTCCTCTGTGCCTCTTCTCCTTGATTTACTCTCATCTCTTCATTTAACTGTCCATCTCTCTTTCTCTGCCTGTAACCTATATGGTTACACATAATTAAAAACTGTAGCATTATACTGATGGATGTTTTCAGAAAGGAACAGGACCACAAAAATGAAGAAAACTTAACCATTTGAACTCTGACTTGCTCAGACTGCCTTATATTTACTGCCTAGTCACTATATTTAGATTAATAAGTTTAACTACTCAGAAGTACCACCAAATTGAAACTATATCATTAGGGTTCCCATCATGCTTTGGGAATAAAAAACAAGAAGTGCATTTTTTTTCAGAGTCAGTGAAAGTATCACTTTTTACGGAAGCCCTAAGCGGACGTGTTTTTTTTTTTTTTTTTACAAGCCGTTTTCTCAATATAACAAGATATTATCTCGTTATCTCGAGAAAACAGTTTGTTTTCCTGAGATATTATCTCGTTATCGCGAGAAAACGAACTTTGTTTTCCCGAGATATTAAGTCGTTATCTCGAGAAAACGAACTTTGTTTTTGTTTTTTTTTGTTTGTTTTTTTAAACTTTATTGAATGAACGTCAGAAGAAGAAGTGGCGGGTGGATGATGTGACAGCAGGTGCCGTGCGGTGTTCAGCGCGGACCAATGCGCAAGGTAAGATGATTATTATAGGGTCACATCACCCAAATTCATCAGTAATCATAACTAGATTATTATACTGTTGCTCCGGTGCTTTTTGGTACGTGCAGGGGCGAGAACCTGCACGCATTTGTCCGCGCTGAACACCGCACGGCACCTGCTGTCACATCATCCACCCGCCACTTCTTCTGACATTCATTCAAAAAAGTTTAAAAAAACAAACCAAAAAACAAAGTTCGTTTTCTCGAGATAACGACTTAATATCTCGGGAAAACAAAGTTCGTTTTCTCGAGATAATGAGATAATATCTCAGGAAAACAAACTCTGTTTTCTCGAGATAACAAGATAATATCTTGTTATAACGAGATAATATCTCGTTATATCGAGAAAACGGCTTGTAAAAAAAAAAAAAAAAAAAAAACACGTCCGCTTAGGGCTTCCGATAACTTTTACCCCAAAGCTGAATAATCTTTAAACAAGCAGTTCATGTTTGGATGTACATTACTGTTGATTTTTTTTTTTTTTTTTAAAGCCTAAACTAGCAGATCCCCACCCGATTATTAGCATAGTTCTTGATGAAATTGACATCCAGAAAGAGAAGGTAACATCTGACAGGTAACCTGTACTCTTTTATTTCACTCTCTCATCTCTCTACTCACCTGACTACTCATGTCTCCCAACTCTACCACAGACTCTTTCCTCTCGACCACTACCGACGCAATGACATTTTACAATTAAAGTTGTTTTCTGATCAAGCATAGCTATTGTTTAAGTCTGGTGAGATTTAGGGATAAAACATTTTGATTAGGTTAGACAAAGATCTTATTTTGGGTTGAAATTACAACAACAGGACCTTTGTCAACATTAGTACAAATCACTTAGTTGTGGTTGGAAACTTAAAATGAAGCCCTAAATTTTGTTGACCCTACATCTACTCCGACCTCTTTCTGCTTTAATAATGTCTCCCGACTTCCTCCTCTGAAAGACTGCAGTCAGATTTTCAACAGCCGTGAGAGGACTCTCTCTCTCTCTCTCTCTCTCTCTCTCTCTCTCTCTTTATACATAAATAAATATAAATATATATATATATATATATATATATATATATATTTTTCAGCCAATCCTAATATATATATATATATTAGGATTGGCTGAAAAGACTGGTGCGTTCAACAACTGGAGAACTTCCAGAAAGGGAAACAGGGAGAGCAGAGGAGAGAAGAGTGAAACAGAGGCGGACAGAAAAAGACTTTTAATGGGGTCCTTTAAATTGAAAAGAATTTGCCCCTGGATGCGGGAATCCAATTCCCTCCAATCCAATGGGATTGGCACTGAACAGGGTAAATAAGTGTGGATTGTTTGTCCGTTAGCCTGCTGTAGTGTGAATCTGCTACTTAAATGTAAAGTGACAGACCCCCCCCCGCCCCCCACACACACACACACACACATACCCACACACGCTTTCCTCTCTCTTTAAGTCAGCTTCTCTTTCACCTTCTTCTCTCACTTTCCACAGTCTCTGTCTTCATCACACACAGCTGAGACAACTACTCCTAATGAGGAAGCTAAAGTCACCTACACATGCTCACAACTCCCAACCCACATCCCTCTCCACACACACACATACATTTATGCAATAAGCACACATACATATACACAGAACACTAAATCTTCTCTCCAGTATGTGCTGTGTATCAGAAAGCTCGACTTTGTTTCTCAATACCAGAAAAAGAAAATATTGGGTCAGAAATGCTGTAACTTTGCTGCCGTGATGCAACTGAGTGTAACCTCCCGGGCATTTGTCAAAGCGTAGAGAAACTAAAGGGCTATTTCAACAATGATGATGACAACAAGGAGGGCACAACATTAAAAGAGACAGACCACAAGAGGGAGAGGAGGTCTGAGAGCCATGAGGCATGCCTGCGTGTGTATATCTGATCTGAGGCGAGTTTTTCAAACTAAACTTGAAGTAGAGACACACGCCACGTTTATGTGTAAGCACAATTAAAGGACATCTGTGGTAGATTAGACACTCTTCAATACACAGACAGACAAGACAAGAAAACAGCTATTTCAATCATTTTAGCAAATCCTATAAAACAACACATTAAAATTAGGTTAGGTGACTGTAATGAAAACATTAGACAGTGCGTTTGGCTTAAAAATGTTAAAACCAGTTTGGTATTAAGTCAAACACTGGACGTTCTCATCCCAACTCATCACATGGTGTTGTTTTGCAGTGGACTTCCACGTCTATTCATTATATTTTTGGTATCTCTCTGCCTCTGCTCTTTACATTCCAGGATGGCACTATGACATGGCACATGGTTATATTTAGACAACACAAGCACATTACAATCCATGCCAGCCATCAACAAATGCACATGCTGGCATGCATGGTTAGGATTTGGGGAATGAGGTACATGGTTCAAGCAGTTTTCTGTTTTCTAGTTTTTACTTATTACTTTTTACCGGCTCTTACTTATTACCATTTACTGCTGTGTTCCTGTTGTCCCTGCCGCTGCATTCCTGTTCACCCTGTTGTATCCTGGTTATCCTCCCTGTTGTTTTCATCGTTGTTGCTCCTGCCTGCTTTTGAGTTCTACAGTGTTATTGTGTTTTGTTTCAGTTTTGTTTTTCTTCGTGTTTCTTTTGCACTTTCTGTTTTTGCTCATTTTGGGACTTTGTGATTTTTGGGCACTTTGCTTTTGGTCCTTTTTCAGCATTAAAGCTTGCTTTTTGTTTGTACTCCTGGCTCTCTCTTGTGTCTCTGCATTTTGAGTCCTCATCCTGCCTCACACCTGACATAGCCTACATCCTATCTTCCTAAGTTTGTGCTTTTAAAACAGAAAACACATTTTATATTGTGATTTTTACTTGAAATGACATACAGTATAGCCAACAGCAAGTAGGTTGTTTTTAGAGATGGGCATTTACCAGAAACTATGAGCTCCCTGGTGATCTCCCTCCCAGCGGCTGGCGCCTTAATTAGGAGTTTCATACTGATATAAGAAGGCCTTGTATACATAATTCCTAATTTAAACTTAAGCTGTTCTTCATCCATAATACTCTTTTCAAAGGGAATGACAGTAATAAAAGGAAACAAGGCGTCCGACAAAAGTTAATCTCTAAATGGCGCACCGTGTCATTGCAGTCTATAAGGACACCTCCTTTGTCGGTTTCAAAGAATGATTCCACCATGTCTTGTCGAATCACCGCAAAAAACACAAACTTTTCTTTTCAGAAGGTCACCACTTGCACAGTATGTATCCTTGCACACAGCGTGTGCATGGCCATCACGTAGTGCCAAGACTCTATCCACTCTCTGCACCAATAACAGGTCTCTGTTAGACAGACAGACAGGTGTTTAGTTTTAGAGGACCTAACATCATTTAAGAGACATTTATTTCTCGTAGCTACTTTGTGATGATTTACTCAATTTGACCCGTTACATATAAAGTGATGTATCTCATCACCATTATGGTCCCATTGCAGTAATTACAAACACATGCTAGGAGACCTAAAGGCAACTATGAATGTAACACACAACTTTGAAGATCCTTGGTGTGATCGTATTAAGTAATCACACATAGCAGAAAGTTATCCAATGGACTCTAAAGAACTTGGTAATGACTTAAATATAGGATTACTGTTTAACACTATACAATAAATGCAAAACACGATAGAGTTGATTACGAAATTAGGCATAACGAAGGCCACTAGATGGCAGTATGGCTCCATCACAGAAAAGGAGTAAAATACTAGGTACTAGGTACTAGGAACTAGGTTTACCTTAATTCACAATTTTGGTCCAAGTGGTCATGTTGTCTACGGCATTAGTGATATCCTCTACTAAATCTATTAATGCATGTGAAGTTGATCTTTTTGCCCTGAACCTATACTGCCTATTGCTTAGTATATGTATATTGTATTTCTCTATGATTTTTTCCAGATGGCTATTGAAAAGTGTTTTCAAGGATTTTCGAAAATTGAGGTAGTAAGGAGACAGGTCTGTAATTTGTGAAATGGTGACTGTTGCCAGATTTGTACAGGGGAATAACCTTTGCTGTTTTAATTTTGTTTGGAAATGTTCCAGTTTGAAATGACAAGTTACAGATGTGTGTGAATGGTTTAGAAATACCCTCAATTACCTGTTTAATAACAAACATGTCAATATCATTATAATCAGATGATCTTTTACTCTAAGATTCTTTTACAATGTTTACAATTTCACTCTCATCCACAGCATCAAGGAACACTGAGGAAGGATTTCTCTTCATTTAATTTTCAACATTAACATCAGAAGGCCCATGATCTGGGATTTTCTTTGCAAGGTCTGGTCCAATATTTACAAAGAATAGGTTCAAACTATTGGCCACAACAGACATATTGTATAATTCATGATCATTATCTATAAAGTACATTGGATAGTTTTTTTTTTTTTTTTTTCTTTTTATAATTCTATTTATTATGTTCCATATTTCTTAAATATTAGTTTTGTTAGTCTCTAATAATGTCTGATAGTATTCTTTTTTACAAGCCCTTATGATATTAGTTAACTAATTTTATATATTTTATATTTATTTTCTGCTTCCTTGGATCTTATTCTAATAAAATTCTTATAAAGTACATTTTTCTTTTTACAGGCATTTTTCAGACCTTTTGTTTGCCATGGGCTTTCTGAATATTTAACGTTTGTATTATAATGTTTTAATGGACAGTTTTTGTTATATAACAAAAATGTGAAAATTTTCTATCAAATGTTGTTCATTTGATAGACTATATCCCAGTTTTGAGCCATTAAGTCAGTTTTAAATGCACTTATGGTGTCCTCCATTCTCACCCTTCTATATTTTTGTTTAAATATAGTCTTTTTATTGTTTTTTAACTGAACTGAACATCTAGGGATGTTGTCCATCCCGGCAGCTTTACATCGACTGACGCTTGAGAAAGGTCACTCCTGTTGTGGACACCTGGAGTAGCTGGTCACTGGATGATGGTAAATGGATTATACTTGTATAGTGTTTTTCTAGCTTTAACACTACATGTCACATTCACAAACTGGTGGCTGAGGCTACCATACCTGGTGCCACCTGCTACTCAGTAATTATTCACACACACTCACTAAGGAGCAATTTGGGGTTCAGTAACTTGCCTGGCGGAGCTAGGGATTGAACCGCTAACCTTTCGATTAGTGGACGACCGACTCTACCTCTGAGCCACAGGCACCCCAGCATATGGAAGCATATGTGCTTGAATGGTGTAGTTAGCCTCAAAACGTGCATAAAAGTCATTGAGGTCATCGTGGCATAGCCGCAGGGGGGAGGGCTTGTAGTCTGTGATAGACTGAAATCCCTGCCACAAACAACATGAGTCCTTGTCATTTTTGAAGTGGCTGTTTAGTTTTTGGGCATACAGCTGCTTTGCCTCCCTAATCCCCTGGGACAGATTTGTCCTTGCCAGCCTGTATGCTGTAGTATCTCCAGCTCTACATGCAGCATTACGGGCTCTTATCAGTGAACAGACTTCCCCAGTTAGCCACAGTTTCTGATTGACACACCTCTTGATGGTTTTGGCCACTGTCACATCATCTATGCATTTGTTAATGTAGCCAGTGACAGACTCTGTATATTTCTGTAGGTCAGTGATGCTGTCATGTGTTGCTGCCTCTCTGGAGATGTCCCACTGTGTGATTTCAAAACAGTATTGCAGTGCTGGAGTAGCTTCCTGTGGCCACATTTTGACTACTCTGGCCACTGGCCTGTCCTGTAGGCATAACAGCCAGGTGGTCAGAGTTGCCAATATGTTATTTCCCCTTGTTGCAATATTCACATGCTGGTAGAATTTAGTCAGAACAGATTTGAGACTTGCCTGGTTGAAGTCGGCAGCCGTTATGAAGAAGGCATCAGGGTGGTCCCTCTGCCACCACTGATGTTATTTTAGAGCTCTGTCATAGCCTCCCTTATGTTAGCGTTCGGTGGTACATAGACAGCCGTAATGATGACTGACATCAGCATCATCCACGGCATGTAGAAGGGTTGGAATTTTACAGTCATAAGCTCTACATGGGGTGAGCAGTGAGTGGAAACCATCATGGCATCCTTGCACAACGATTTGTTGATGTACACTGCCAGTCCGCCTCCCCTCAGCTTGTCAGTTAGAGAAGCTACTCTGTCTGCCCTGTGCAGTGTTAGCCCCTCCAGTTGAATCGCAGTGTTAGTGATGTTCTGATGTTCTGAAAACAGAGACACAGAAGTTCCTCACGTTTTGTTGGGAAGCTCTCTACAGTCTGATTTAATCCATCTTATAGTCAAGGGAGCGAACATTTGCAAGCAAGAGTGTAGGCACTGCTGGCTTGTGTGGGTTAGCTTTTAGCTTAGCATGAGCTCCTCCATGCTTGCACCACTTCTGCGTCCTGTCACACCACTTACGGTGTTTTCTCACCAGTGTTACTCCAGGTTCGACCGCGGACTTTCTCGGGCCCACTCGGTGTAGAAGTCTAAGCTCGCGCAGCACGCCCAGCATGCGTACATTGTAACAATGGACTAAACACTGGTCGCGCTGCCATGTTGGTCATATTTTCCAGTGAAGCTGCCTATTGTGTAGAAGGTGCGGTCTGGACATCTGCCCAGCGGCATATAACAATGCAATTGGTTCTGTACGGCTACGTGTTGTTGTCCAGCAGCGTATCATGCAGATACAAAAGGTGCCTGTTGGCATCAGGATCGTACACCAAAAGCTGTGTCAAAGTGACTGTATTTGACAACTTGAGAATGAGAAAGGGCTGGTACAGAGGATCTACGCAATTAGCAGAATTTAGGGATGGCCCCCCAAAAAAACGGTCAGCAATTTAGTATCTGACCAAATGTAACGTATGACATTAAGTCATGGCCAGAAGTGTTTTTGCAGGACATTATGACGTCACAGTTGAAGCTGACCTTTTAGATAAAAAGTGTCACTTCATGATTTTATTCAATTGGACATTTGTGTGAAAACTTGCCATAATTATCAAATTAATTCTTGAAAAGGTCACACATAGACTTCACTCAAAGCGTTCCTGAGATGTTACCGTCAGGAGAATGGGAAAGAGGGATGGAAGGGCAACGCAAAAACAAAAAGTCTCTTAAAAAGTCATTCACAATTGTTTCCTGTTGTTGGCTTGTATAGCCATAAGGCTCAGTAATGAAAATCTTCACCTAAAACAAATTATTTCACCAGTGCTACCTACTAAACTACATAAAAATGAAAATCAGAATCTGATACCACAATAAAAACAAGATATATCCCTGCCCTCCCCTCTGCAGGCATGTTACTCAAACTGTCTGTGTTGTGTCAGACTTGTGAAAGAAAAAAAATCAATCTGACGCCAGGGGACTGCCACTCTAAAACCTTGTAGCTCCCCTCAAGGCAATACAATCCCCTTCCTGTTTACATTCTGTTTCTTCCACACAGG
The DNA here is from genome assembly GCF_026936395.1 of Plectropomus leopardus. Classification (NCBI taxonomy): domain Eukaryota; kingdom Metazoa; phylum Chordata; class Actinopteri; order Perciformes; family Serranidae; genus Plectropomus; species Plectropomus leopardus. The sequence goes on along the minus strand of NC_142194.1, from coordinate 29,857,654 downwards.
AATGACAAGCTTTGTCTGGTCCCGCAGAGTTCAGGATGTTTCATGAAAAATGAAGTGCCACAATTTGATGTCAGCTCTTTTCATTCTACAGCTCTACGGCTTTGAAGTGATCGGGCACAACTTTGATGTTTTGGTGTGTTTCAGTTTGTGCATACCGAAACACTTTTATAGTAGGAATGGACAAATACTTGGATTAAGTGAGTATCCAGTATAGATAATGTACGTTTTACAAGTACAAGTATCATCTGATTAAAATGTGTCAATATCAGCACTTGAAGGAAAAAACTCATTTCACTAGATATGTTCATTCCATGGTGCCAAACACACACAGTTCACTTCTGCGCTTCTAGTCACATAATGTCGCCATTGTCACAGGCAGCCACTCTGTCCACAGGGATTAATTGCTTCAACGCCAGTCAGGTTTTCTACCACTGGCTTGTTTTTACCTTGGTTTATAAGATATCTTAACTCAGGTGAGTTACTTTGAGAACTTTTTAAGAAACCACATGCAGAATACTTATTGTTCTGAAGCTCATAATTCAGAAGCTTCAAAAGTCTGAAGAGATATCTTTTTTTATTATTATAGTTTAGCAGTAAGCTTAAACATGTTTCAAAAAACATTTGAGGTGAGAAATATACAACTCAGTGACAGAATCTTGGTTTATATTTGATCAGTGCTGCTCAGTTTTACTGTTTGATCTCAGTTTTTTGGCCTCCGTATTGACAGTGCAGGAAGAAGTATGGCACCTACTTCCTGTTCACAAACTCCCGCCATTACAGCAAAATGAGGCATTAAAATACTTTTCCGGGAAACATTTTAGGTTAGAAATAATCAGTGCAATTTTGATTTATATTAGATCACTGTCAAGTTCAACTGTTTGATCAGATTTCAGTCTGATCAGGTGTATATTGTTTGTGCGCATGGTTGGTGGTCAACACAAAAATGTGGATGTACACTCTTTAGATCAAGCAACAGCCCCAGAGCCAACAAAACACATAGAGTTTAGCAGTGTTTCGCTGAGGTGTGGGAAGAGGGACACTACTGGGGGGAAGTTTACCACAGCTGATCTAGACATGTTACTCACATTGTTTGGCAAGTAGCACCTCCACTGTGCTGCAGTTGGTTCCCAGGATGGACATCCTGGGGGAGCAGCCCATTCTCACTCAGAACTTAAAATACCTCCACTCTGTCAGTGCTTTTGGCATACAGCTGTGACGCCAAAAGCCACCTCCTGCATCCACCTGAAAAGTGGCTGGACGGCATCAACTGAAAAGGCACCTCAACAGAACTGGTGGCCATGCTGGCGGGTGATACACACACACTTGAGAATGCGGTCAGATGGGACCGGTTGCATGTGTATAAAACACAGAAGGATGGCATCGAAATATAAAATAAAGGGTGCAACTATGCTTATAGGGTGGGCAGGAGGGGAGGTGGATAGGTGCCACAAACAACTGACTTTTATGCAGGAGTGTGGTGTTAGCTTCCAGTGTGGATGGGGGGTAGGGGGGGGGGGGGTTGTACACTTTACCATGTGCCTTTTTGGGTCACTGCTCCATCTGTGGCTATCAGCCCCAAGTCTGTTGGTTTCAGTGATTTTCTAAAACAGCGGACAACTATATTGCAAACATTACTCAAACAGGAGGAAAGGGGGCATTTGATGGGAATAATTTTAAACTACAGTGCTCTGATTGCTGTATGTCAGATTGAGTCAAAATAAACTAAACTCTAAGAGAGCTGGCCCAAACATCTCTCAGTACATTAACATGATGTCAGTCCGACTGAAATAATACTTCTCAGAATTTCTCTAATTTGGTCTAACACACCTAGATAATAAAGATTGGGGTCAATTTACTCTTTCATGTATACGCCTCAAGTGGATCTGAACTGGCCTAGGTGTTCTGTGCATGCTCCATAATCCCTGCGCTGGACTTTGACTTGGAAGTTGAACAGCATAAATTCGTAGAAGAAAGCTGGGAATACAAAAGAAGAAGGAAAGAAAACAAAACAAGACTAAGTCATAGCTTTACTGTGCACGGAAACATACACACTGTGTGAGTTCATGGTAATGAAGGACCATGTCATCCAGTGCAGGGTGCTCCTTTTTCTGGCTTTTAACAGAAAGAAAATTCTGGTTGTGCTCTCCTCTCTGCTGACTCCTCTTGGATCAACCTAATCCAAATAACACAACAATGACACCACACATTCATCTCGGCAAGAGGCCAGTGTCATAGATAAATATGTAATTGAATTCCCTCTGTTTCCCCCTCCTATTATTTGGAGTGCAGGGCCAAGCATTATCTGTGTAGCAGAGGGAAGGGTGATGATGTAGTTTCAGCTGGAGAGCTGCACTGAGGCATCACCAACAGAGGTTCATCTGATACAGGCACAGCTGGTATGCCAAGCTCAGCCTGCAATTAGCGGTGGGTGGGCTGTGCAATTAGTAGGCAAAACACACACTTAGTTAAAAGCTGCAGAGAGTAATCAATTACATCAGTGTCATATGTGAATGTGGAGCAGAGCTGCAAAACATGCCTGCACATATATTATTGCAGTGGTTCCGTCTGCCATCATAATTCATACTTTTAAAGAATGGCAACAACGTGCAGGAGCCACACACACACACTGCTTGTGTGTAGCTTTTATTTTCTTGGTCAGGCATTCAATCACTTTATTTTGCAGCAGATAATCAGATGATGACAAGGTACGGGCTGCTCTGATTAACTGTGCCCTGATGCCTGGGGGTTAAAAATGGAAAAGTGATGAACAAGAGAAAGGGAACACACCCTGAGAATCATCAGCATGTGGACTCTGTACAAGTTTGTGATGAAGAGCACATTTGTCATAAATCTTTAAGAGATGGAAGAAGAGATGTTTTTTTTTTGTTTTTTGTTTTTTTTCCTTTGCATGAGCGCCACATAGTGCCACATACTAATGCATGCACACAGGGAGTACAGTCCACAACCTCATACCTTGGTTTCAATGCCACAATCTTGTATTTGGTCCAGTTGGGGAAACTAACAAAACAACACATGACAATTCTTTAAATCTGTGGAAGTGAATACACACATGGACGCATGTGCACACACGCGCACACACACCCACACACCCACACACACACACAAATACATCAACATGTCAGTTGTGCTCTATCACTGTATCATTTCTGATTTACTTAAATCAGTCTCAAAAGCCAGCTGTACAGTTTGAGCTTTTGGAATAATATTCAACAAGATTTGCTCAATGGTAAACATCAAACATGTTCATATGCCAACTCATCATGGTCAGTGGCAGCACTCTCAGCTTAAATCACCTTCTAATGTGTTTAGGTGAACTTAACTTTGAATTTTACAGCATTCAGATTGAGCTGTTTTCATGAAAGGTGATGAATGTATGTTCAGAGAGATGGACATTATATTTTCTCTCTGTGCCTCAGTGACATCCACAAGACACATTTTAAATAACTCATAGTACCTGCGTTCGTTGATATAATCAATAAACTCCCAACAAATTAATCATCTTCAACAATTAAATATTATGTGGCCATGATTATAGTTTATGAAGGGCTGAGTAATTTGAACCTTTGAAACCTGAGCAAAATGGTTTGATTTCTTTTGAAAACATGAGGAAAAAATGCAATGACCAATGACAAAGAAATGTCCCACAAACTGTTAGAAATTAGTAAACTGACAAGAAAATTACCAAAACAATGTTTTTATAATGAAGGTAAAATTATCCCAAAAATAGAGAAAAATGTCTAGAAAGCAATCTTTATAATGATAATAATTTTATAGTTAAAATTATGTTACGGAAAAAAAAATAAATAAATAAACACAAAACAAAAAAATGTTTTTGAATATATTTTTTTCTTATTTTTAGCACTTTATGTATGCATTCACTTATTTTCTTCTGTTTTGTTAAGTCGCTTGTTTCCTTCTCCCCATGCTATTGAAATGAATCAAACCAATTTGCTTGGGTTTCAAAGGGTTAACAATACTCTAGGATGAAACAGAGGCTGAACAAAAAGAAAACTAAACATATGCCCACACAGTTACATGCACACACACACACACACACACACACGCACACACACACACACACACACACACACACTCATAAACAAAAACAAAAGCCGCTTGTGTACTGTAGGTCCATCCTACTCATGGTGCTATCTCCACTGGACCACATGGCTGCAGAACTGGAAGGCCTGACTGCTGAAACAATACAGTCCCTCCTACCACTGTACTCATTGTACTGTACTTGAGGCCACCCACTGGTGCCAGCCTCCTCTATCTCCAGCTCCTACTGTATTGCTACATCTGTAGAAACAGCACACAAGGATTTGAGGTTTTTGTTTACAATGCTAATCCCCTGTGAAACCAGGCAGAGAAAACATATGATTGTTTGTTTTGGTTAGAAATAGCCAGGGCGTGGGTGTGTAGGTGGCAATGTTCAGAGCTGGGATCAATAGGAGAGGACATCACTCAGGCTGGTGGACTCCACAACAACAGAAGGGTTTTCTCTGACAGAAGCAGCAAAAATAGAGCAAAGATGGTGATGAAGCACAGAACATATAGATGGGAAGAGAAATGGTAAGAGAATGGATAGACAATATGAGATGAGATAAAGATGGAGGGAATGGGGGATGCAGAGAAAAGAACAAGTGAAGTAACTAGGGATATAGATGTAAAAATAGAGGTGCATGAAAGGACAGCCCATTCTCATTCTGAAGTGGTCAAATAATGCCACTTTGACAGTGTGTTCAGTGAATGATCTCAATGCCGAAAGGTACCTTTTAACAAGCATGATATGGCAATGGGACATCAGCTGAGAACAAGGCCTGACAGAACCAGTCGCATTGTTATTTTACACCACTGAATGTAATAACATGGCTGCACCTGCCTTGTCAGCCTGATAAACACACTGTCACATGCGTGCATATGATAGACCACAGAATAGCATTAGGTTGAAACACTGCCAGTAACAACGTAATATAAAGCACAAGGCCATCTGATAGGGCAGTGGATGGATCCAACAAACCCTGAACTTATATGCAGAAGTCCAGTGTTCATTTCCTGTCTGAATGTGATGTCTTTTTCTTCACCTTACTATGTGCCTCCGTCCCCTAATCCTAACCATCCATGTCAGCAAGAGTGTTTGTTTCTTGAACTTAATCATATGCCACATAACCCATGTGCATTTGTTGACATCACAGTAGCAGCATCCTGGAATGTCAACAGCAGATGCAGATAGATACCTAGAGCATAATATGTAGACTCAATAAAGCAGCAATATGTGATGAGAACGTGTTGGTAATCACAATGCCTACATAACTCATTTTTATTGTTTTATTTATTTGTACATTTTTTATCAGGGTAATCGCAGGTGACCATGAATGCCATTTATGTATATATGACACAGTACCGGGCTAAGTTTTAAAGCCAAATGACACTGGATGAAAATAGAAGAACTAAAGAATCCAGTGGCATCATCCATGTCATGCCAGGTTCTCAGGAGGGACGTAATAACCCGCCCCCCCCCCCAACTTGCCATACACTTGATTGATTGAACTTGCCATACACTTATGTTGCCTAAAGATGACATTGTGCCCTGCCACCTCACCATGTGCATTTGTTGCATTTGTTTGTGCATTATATGGACACACATAAGTCCAAAGTGGCAAGATGTGACGACTTGGTATGAGAATGCGTTGGAAAGGAAGGATAAGAAAGGCTTGGAGGAAATTATTTAGAAAGAATGTCACTTTCCCAGGATAAATGCACTCATAAAAGAAGAGGAAACAAGGGAACAGACTGGGAGAGGGAGTGAAAAATGGAAGAAATCATTTGTAACTTCTCATCATGATAAGTTGACAGCTAAGAGTATAATGCTCAACCCACCTCCCTTCCTCCAGAGATGAGCTACAGTAGTGCTGGAGGTGCTATTTACTGTACTTAGACAGTCTCACTTCTTCAATCATCAGGAAGTAAAGTCTAATAAAGAGTCTTCATTTCCCACATCAGTGCAAGAAGTTTGTTGTTTTGCTCGAGGAAACACAACAGAGAAACAGTCCTTCTTTTCTCTCTTTTGGCAGCTGTTTCCTTCTGTTTTATTGCAGTGTTGACTAATGTGGGCGTTCTTCATTGTTTGCCTCAAAATGATTTATTAAGACAGAGGATCAGCTAACAAGACTGTCAATGCAGGCGCTGTCGTCTCTTAATATGATCTATTCATCTTATTGCAGTGGATAGAGAAAATCAGAGCTCAGTGCGTTCAGCAAAATAAGAACTTTCGACAAATTACACAATATGCTTTTCAGTTTCCTTTTAACAAAGAAGGTCCTTAAATAGGTTAAAAGGAAACTCATTTTCCTCAGAGGGTGAAAGTGTACAGCTGAAAGATACTTTTAAAGTAAAGTAAAAACAACGGGTGTATTTTTAAGGTGTCAAAGAAAGTGCAGTAAGAGTTGTTCTTGGCAGCTCCAATGATACATAGTGCTGTTTTATCCATGCAGATCCCTGATGATCAGCTCCTGACTGCATCACTTCACCAGTTCATGCAGGAAATGTGTTTTCATGTGAAGAGGAGATATTGTCCTCTCAAGAAAAACGAAGCAATTGTTGCTTTCTTAAATGCATAAAAAACAATGCACGCTCATGTTTCACTCCCAAAAACCTTTAGTGGCTGTGTGAATTATGACTATTATCTCGCAAGAGGTCTTATATTCCCCCTCTCTCTCCCTTTTATTTCTCTCGGTGACCCCTAATTCCAATGTTCTGTCGGTTTAAATCTTATCCCGTAACTCTGTATTTTCTTTATTCATAAGTTGCTAATGGCAATACAGTCAGTACACTAAAAACAGAAAAAAACAGTGGGAAACTGGCCTGAACCCAACCTAATTCATGATCTACTTTGGAAAATATTACCATTCAAAGTGTAAACACACAAAGTGGGACAGACAGAAGAAGGCACATTTACAAATTAAATTGCTACTTCAGCATCATGGACAGACAGAGTCATATAGATCTATGGTTTAGGCTGCAGATATTTCATAGCCATGTTTGGGCCATAGACTCTAACTTGTGCAAACCTCAGTCAGATGAAGGGTCACCAAATCAGGCAAACCAGACTGACATGTCATACTAAACCACCCCTCAGACCCTGCCCTCTCTCTGCTAACAGGGGATAAAGAATATACGTAGGTGGCAGGTTGACAAGGGGGATGCAGTTTGATCATCTTTCTACCAAGGATGATGCTATTCCCACTATCCCATGTGGACAAGACAACACATGACTGAATTAGGAGGGAAACTATGACTCTGAAAATGTCATAAAATGAGGTTATTTACACATCTTTATGTATCAATTGTATCAAAATGTATCAAATAATCATTTATTTTAGTAAGTCTTTGAAACCTGGAGTAACATCATCTTTGTTTTGCTACTTTCAGATGCCTTTCACAAGTATTTTAAAATCTAAGCAAATTGGTGCAATTTCTTTCACAAAACATGAAAGAATACAATGTGCACCTTGGTAATTATTGTTCCAAGTTTTTTAAAACACATTTCCAGGTAATTTTGTCATACTTTTCACTACTTACATGATAATTTTTGGATTGTTTCTTCTTTTGTTGCTCAATTTTTTCCCATGTTTTTGCAAGATATCAATTCAATTTTGCCCAGGTTTCAAAGGGTTAAACATAATATAATGCGCATTTGTACATTCCCCCCTTACTTTTTTTGGATTATATATATATATTTTTTTAGCTATTTAGTTATTTTCACACACTGTTTAATATTTACTGAAACTCCCCCAAATGTTTAAGAACATAAAGTCAGAACTTCAACTTTTTAGATTCAGTTTGCTGGAGAACAAAACCAAACCTGTCCTGATACCATTCAGTCTGATACTTATAGATTGCATGGCTGTGTATGTGTGTGTGTGTGTGTGTGTGTGTGTGTGTGTGTGTGTGTGTGTGTGTGCGCGCGCGTGTGTGTGTTTGGAGCAATATAATGTGGTTATGTGGAGCAGAAGCAAATATCTCTGTGATAAAAGCACATATGAAGAAGCTACAAACCCCAAGTATGACAATGTTAATCAGTCCAGCAACGAGGGGAAAAAGAACTGTGAAGAAATGAAATAAAAGAAACCAGTGAGTGAAAAAAGTATGGCGTAATTGAAAGCCAATGAAAAGACTGTGGGCAGAATTGAAGCGGTGTACAGTATATGAGAGAAAAAGGTAGAGAGAGTGAGAGGTTTCATCTGTGGGCTAAATGGCTCTAACTGGGTCACTGGCTGGATGTCACTACAGGAGTCAGGAGCTGGAGGCCTCCCCCTCTCTCTCTCTGTGATGATGAGGTGTATCTAAGGAATCCTGTTAGTAGCAATGCTTCAAAGCTCTCCACACACTCCTGCATTCTTCCTTATTCATTCTCACTGCTTCATGTATTTTCAGCAAGGTTTAAATCAGAGATGGATACTACTGTTTAAAGCACTGGTCTTACAGGACATCAAGCCCCCAAATTTAGAAAAAAAAAACGATAGCCAAAATGTAAACTTAAAAGAAAACAATAACCAATAAAAAAGACCACTGAACCAAACTTAACACAGCCTTCCTTAAACTGGATCAACATCAATTTCCTTGTGCTGTGTTGCCCTTGACAAGCTATTTAACCCCTGAAACCTGAATAAACTTTTCTTTTTTTTTTTTTTGAAAACGTGGAAAAAGGCAATAAGCAACTTGGCGAGAAATGACCTGCAAAGTGCAAGAAAATAGGTACAGGTTTACAAGAAAATGACCTGAAAATTATTACTATTTTTCTAATAGGAATAGGAAAATTTAAAAATTCTAAGGAAAATGTCTAAAGGACTATAGGTATAATCATTATAACTGTACATTTAAAATCATGTCTCAGAAAAAACAAAAGGTTTTTATCTATTTTTTTTTTTTTTAGGATTTTTTTGGGTCATTTTCTTGTTTGTTTTTGTTTTTGACTTTTCTTTTTCTTGCCTTTTTTCAATTTTCTTGTTCTATTTTTTTTTTTTCTAAATCTCATTTCCTGCAAATTTTTGGGCCATGTTTCGTCAAGTTGCTGCTCAGGTTTTAAAAAGTTTTCTGTGATACATGAATAAATAATGACATAAACAGAATACAAATATCTGTGAAAACACGTGAGATAATATCCCACAGTCTCTTAACTATTAATCTATTGTTTTTCTACTTTGATATCATTATCTTAAGTTGTTGGTGGCACCTACAGGCAATACCTGATGGCCACTTATTAACTGTATATTCATTGATTAATTAAACCCCAGTCCGTCTATGACCCCTCAGGTACTCGGTGAGCTGGGAAATAAAATCAACAAGTACAGAAATACAAACACTGTTGATTTCTATTAACAGAGCTGACATTAATCTTTTAAAGGGAAGTATTTAGGTTCAGTAAATCTCTGGTGTCAGTACAGTAAAGGCTCCTCTCAGCTCCCAAGGAGCTGCTGCTGACAGATGGCTGAGAGAAGAAGGCACATTTACAAATTAATCTGCTACTTTAGCACCATGGACAGCGTTATATAAATGTAAAATGTACAGATGTGCAGTCCACTTAGGCTGCAGATGTTTCAGAGCCATGGTCGGTCCATGCATTCTCTGCAACAGAGCTCAGAGCATGGTGAATGCACCATTAAAAGCTGCAGCTGGAGCAGAAGTTTGGCAGTTGGAGGTTGGAAGTTCAGGCCTGGCTACTGAATGATTGGAGCAATTATTGGAATGGTTGGGGTGGGCTGGCTGCGTTTTGAAGAATGACCATCCAGCTCCCATATTGAGGTGTCAGAGTGATTGATTGGTTGTGAGATTGAACCCTAATGGCTTCATCAGCCCAAGGCCGGAATTCTGAAACATGCACACACGTACCAAAACACGGACATGTGCACACTCACAAACATATGTGCATGGATACGCGACTGTGACCTGTATATCTTAATCTCATTTTGCTCACCCAGCCCGAAAACATTCACCTCAACCCTTACATCCAGCATCTCAATCAGCCTCTGCAAAACACATACTAATTATATCAAGATGTCTCAACTGAAGTTGATCGCTTCTATCCCATCTTTAAGTGACTGCTTTCTCACTCTCTCTCTCTCTCTCTCTCTCTCTCTCTCTCTCTCTATCTCTCTTTCTTTCTCCCTCTCTGGCTCTCTCTCCCCAATACTCCATGTGGATTTGTTTCTTTTTTAGTTCATTCTCTTTTCTCTCTTTCTTCCTCTAACTACTAACTCAAGGCTACTCCTCTCCCAGTTCACGCTTTAAACAAGCCAATTAAGAGCTTTGATTTCCTCCTGCCCCACCCCTCCACCAACTCCTCTACCTCTTACTTTTTACCCTCCTCTTTCTTTTTTGCTTGGCCTATTTTCCCAATCGTCTCTGAAAATTAACTCTAATGCCTCCAATCTTCTTTCCTTATTTTCTCTTACCTTCACTAAATCATTGCCCGTTTGCTTTCTATAGTTTTGGTAGAGCATGCAAGGGCATGCTTGTTTTTTAATGGCTGCCCTGAAGGCATATCATTGTGTTGACATTCTCTGCTTGAAAAGTGTTCTGCATTTAATGGCAGTGCTGAACTAACACATCTTAACAAGCGCAAGCAGCCTGTCAGGTGACAGAGGCAGATGGAATAGCAATTAGGAGAGGAACACAGTGTCTTGTTCACACAAAGGAGATGCCATCTCGTTGAAAAGGTCTAACTGGAAGCAGGACTAAAAAGTAAACAACACATCACTGCCTTTCAAAATAATCCATCTAAAGATTTAGTGATCCAGCACCCTGTAACTGCAGGATGACAGATTCCAAAAGTGTTACAAAACATGAGTCATACTATTGCTTGACTAAGGTTTCGGCATTTCTGGGGACAAAAACCATTTGGGCAGGGTTAGTGAACATTCATAGTCAACGGGCTCAATGCTAACTTTTTTTCCCAAGGAGCACATGTGTGCCTAAATGAAAAAAAATAAAATGGGGAGCAAAATAAATCAAATTAGGAACACAGTGCAACATGTTCCAACACAGGTGACAGTTCACAGTTGATTAAATCATTAGTTGCATACATATGTATACTATGTGTTTATGTGTGTTCATTCTCCTTGTATGTGTACGTGTATTTAATTGGTTCTGCAATACAGGTTTTTTTTTTCTCAGAAGAAAATGAAGAATTTTATTTATTTATTCATTTATTTGTACTGGCAAAAATGATAAAATGCCTTTTTTGTTCACATATGCATTTGTTCCAGTACATTTTATTGAGACAATAATGTTTTGTCATTCCCAAGTAGTCAAATACCGACATTCTGGATTGGTGCTTTGGTTTAACATTCAGTCAAACTTGACGGTTTGATGACCTGGAAATGACACTGAACTAGTAGCGCCCGAGGAGTGTGTGACAGACGGCATTGCAGAGGCAGAGATGTGCACCTCTAAATGGCACCAAAAGATGACAGAGACTCTCAGCATAGTTTAATTACTAGACTATTTTGGTTCATTTACCTGCCAGTATGGGGGATGGCCTTTACTTGGCAAAAGTAAAAGCCCTCTAGTTTAAACAAAGCATTTGTTACACACACTCACACACACACACATGCACACACAAACACAAACACACAAACACACACACACACACTATGCTCCTGATCTATTTTTCCAGTTTGCACATATCAGGCTTTGGCACAGTTGTAATTAAAAAACTCATACTGTAGAGCCCTGGGTCATGGCTAACAAGAAAGGAGATTCGTCAATCCATCCCAATCTCAGTTTTTATAGCTATGTATCAGTGCCATCCAACTTCTGCTTTTGCTGCTGGCAGACAAGAATTAAAATTGACATGGCTCCTCGACAGACACCTATGTTGTATTCAGGGTTTGAACACCGATTACTGATTACCGATTAACCAATTAACCGATTAACTGATTAACATCAGTTAATCAGTTAATCGGTTAATTGGTTGGTACCACTGTTGACATCCCTGGTCACTTAAATTTGTAGCGGACACATTGAAAGTGATTTAACCATATTAATAATAGAAAAAGAGAACCTGACAGATAAGTTCCAAACCATGTGTGTTCACGCCCTAAAACACCTGAACAATCTCTGTGGAAAGCAGGTGTCAATGTCTGAGAGGTAGTTTCAGAAAGTTACAGAACTGAAGGATGAAGCGTTTCCTTACAGTGTCAGGAAACAAACAAATGAAACAGACAAAAAATCAAAAGAGTTTTATTCAAAGAAAGAACATATGACGGATGCTGTTTCACAATAAGCAACCTCTTGGTCGAGTGACTATATTGTTTTATTTGAGAGGGCAGTCTTGTAGCACCAAATGATTTGCATAACGAACTAATTCAGTAATGGGGAGTTGTTTAGAAATATGAAAGAGACTGTAGCCTGTAGTTTGCAAGTGGGGACAAAACCACTAGCTTGAAACTGGATCACTGTGGAGCCAAAATGAAGACTGCAGTGCATAGTCAGTTTATTAATTAATTTATTTTTTTGTAAAACAATATTGCCAAAACCTCAGATACAATTAAATGATGATATAAATAAATACAAGAAAAAAGAAAAAAATCAATAATGATATTCAAATCAACAGCAATCCATTGGATAAAAAATAGATGCATAAATAAAAAGAGCAAGAACATTTTGTTATGCGGTGTGTGTGTGTGTGTGTGTGTGTGTGTGTGGTATGTCTATTGTATATGGACCTTACAACAACATCAACAATTCTTTTTTAAAAAAAGTGAGATGTGCAGGAGAAATGAAGTATAAACGTCATGTCTGGTTGTTGTTCAGGTTGTCCTGTAGGCTGTGACATGCACCACCATACTTCGCTGCTTCTGTGACACAGACACTGTTTTCCCCCAGTAGATACTGTATTTTTGTGTGGTCAGTGAGAGCATCAAAATCCTGGCATTTATATTTAATTTTGTGTGAAGAACTTTTTTCTAATATCATCATATGTGCTACAGTGTAGCAGGAAATGTGTCTCTGTGTCATTTCTGGAAGACCACTAGTCTTTTTAACTGATTAACTGTCAGGGCACAGGACTAACAGAAGTTTTGCAGATGATCCATTTGCTGTTGTAAGGCCTTTTTAGATGGAGCCAGCAATATGAGGTCATCTGCAAAGAGTAGACATTACATCTCTGAGTCAGAAAGGATGAGGCCAGGTATGTTTGATTGTTCTAGTGATTTTGCCAGATCATCAATGTAAATATTAAACAGGGTGGGGCTGAGACCGCAGCCTAGCACCATTCTGTGGTGCATCATACACAACAGGTTCATTCAAGCTGTATTTGAAAGAGATGCAGGTGCTGTCCAGCTGTGTGGAGGTGTACAATAATGCGACCAGTTCTGTCCAACCACGTTCTCAACAGATGCCATCCAGGAGCATATCGCGCACATGCAAAAGTTGCCTTTTAAGATGGTACGCCCAGAGCACTTTCAAAGTTGCAATATTTGATCAGTTTAGAATGAGAACGGGCTGGATGTTAAAATCAAGCGAGAGAATGGTAAATAGTAAATGGACTATACTAATATAGCGCTTTTCTAGTCTTAGTCTAGTCTTCTCTAGTCTCCAAGGCTACTATACAAGGTGCCACCTGCTATTCAGTAACCATTCACACACACTCACACTCACGCAGCATCAGGAGCAATTTGGGGTTCAGTATCTTGCCCAAGGATACTTCAACATGTTGCCTGGAGGAGCTGGGGATCGAATCCCTGACCTTCTGATTAGAGGACGACCTGCTCTACCTCTGAGCCACAGCCGCCACAGAGAAAGAAAAGCCACACAAGAGGAGATTAACAGAGATAAGGAAACAACGGCAGAATAAAAGATAGAAAAATATTAAGGTAAGCTCTTCAGGAAGGTGAAACAGAGGAAAAAAGAGACAAGAGGACAAAAAAGGTACCAGAGTTCATTAATTCGGCACAGTTCAATTCTATCTCCCTCTAATCAATGCAGCCTGGCCTCTGTAAATCTAAGCTGAACTCAAACTGTAGTGGAGGGGTTCAAAAATACCCTTCTTCGAGAAATGGCTTAGCAAGAGTAAGGAGATAATTGGCTCAACTCTAAACTCGTTATCTTGGAATACACAATTAGAGAAACGAAGCCGTCTGTTAATTAATCTATTTTGAAAGTGCAAGTCTTGGAGGGCCTGGTGCCTCGCCTCTGTCTGTGTGACACATTTCTTTCCAATTATATGACATTATCGGTACAGTGAGAGTCCCACACTCCACACACTGTGATCCCTCAATTAGAAGCAGCACAGCGCTGCCACACGCAGGCGGACAGAAGGCTTAGCTAACCTCTTCATAACACTGCATTAATTAAAGACAATTTTCCTCTTTATATCAAACTTGAATCACAGTACCCTGCTCGCTCCACTGTTTTCTACTTGAAACCGCTGTGGTTTGACTGACTACATTTCCCCTTGCTCCTCCTGTTTTTTTTAAAGGCTTCTCTCTTATTTTGCTTGCAGGGTTTCTCTTTTCAAGGCCTACCTGATGGTTACATCACCACAGTGCCCCCAGATTGTTCTTCTCTATGCCTGAGCAATTAGGTTAAAAAATGGTATACAAAAATATATACTATGAGCACTTGCATACTTACTTTGAATCAATCATACACATGCATATCATGACTTCCCTGCATATCTTGTGTTTCTTCAGGTCGATTAATCTAAAGATTTTTTTTTAATTTATTAGCAGATTAATCTAACAGCTAATTCATTGATTACTCTTAGTATTATTTTTTATAACTTATTCATTTCATTACTTTGCCCGGAATAAATTACAAAAACTAGCTGCACTGACATTTAACCCTTTGAAACCTTGATTTCTTTCAAAACAAATGGGAAGAAGGCAATGAGCAACAAAAGATGAAATGACCCATAAACTAGTAAGAAATAAGTAAAAATTACAAAAAACATTACCTGACAATTGGAAAAAGTTAAAAAAAAAAAAGTAAAAGTAAAATATAATAATAATAGTTAATAGTAATTAATATTTTTCTCCAGCCATTTTTCCTGTATCTTTAAAAATAAGTTTCTAAATGAACAAATTTCTTGCAATTTGTGAAACATTTCTTGCCATTGCCTTTTTTCCAATATTTTTGAAAGAATGTGCACCAATTTGCTCAGTTTTCCAAGGTATAAATACTTCTTTAAAGCGACTTGTGGAAACAAAGCTGTATGAAATCATTTTGACTTGAAGATAAGCAACTATAAGCAACTGACACTAATTAATGCCTGTTGTTACCTAGTTCATTAATGTAGATGCAGATTAATGTTTTAATCTTGTGCAGGGTGGGGGGAGAGGGATGGATGGTGGGATGGCGGGTTGTATTTTTCTTTTATCTGAGGTTAATCTGTCTGTTGCTAAAGCACTTTGTGCTACATTTTTTTGTATGAAAAGTGCTATAGAAGTAAAGTTTGATTTTGATTGATTTATTGACTAATGGTTAAAATGTAACAGATGTTGCCTTACTGCATGTTTTGACCTCATTCTCTCAAGCCAGTCATTGATTCCCCATCCAGCATCTTCACACTGTGTTCTCCCTGCATGTCAGAGGGAAGTCTGCCTATTTATGAGGATGAAAACACAATTATTTTTCTCCTCACAGTGCTACGAGGACAGACCAAAAAGAAATCACCCACACAGCCTGTTTACACCCTCACTCTCACACACACACGCACACACACACACTGACTTTTAGACAAAGTGCAGACAGCCTCAGCATTTCAACATGCTAATTCGATGCTGGTTAACGCCAAAACAGCAGTGGGCTGAAAATGATACAAATCACCACCACAACCCTGCTATCACTGTCTCTGTGTGCCATCCATGACATCTCTCCACCATGTGCATGCACAGTGTCAGTTAATGATGCCTGTGGTGATGACACAGTGGTGAGCTGGCTCAAAGCCAGGCATTCCAGTGGCCCAGGTGTGCCCACCGTGGGACACTGAGGGGGATTAATCCACATCACACTGAGACCACACAGTTCAGACTGTAACACTGAACTGCTTACCAGTTATAAGTACTCCTTACAATCCTACAGTACAATTCTATCCTATCCAATCCTATTTTTACTGATGCTCACTCTACCATTATCTCTGCTCCTTCTCATATAACCACAACTACTGACTGTTGCTGCCCTTACCATCACAGAGTGTACGGCTATGTTACAATTTTATGAGACTAGATTTTTCACAAGACGGTCACACAAATATATTCTCACGATATCTGTCACAGAGGTCCACAACATCCAAGTGTGCTATGAAGTCAAACCTGAAGACGTTCCAGCATGTTGTGCTGCATAGAACAGTAGACGACACAGCATAGATTCAGAGTGTTTTGTTTGTTGTTTTCTTTTATTTTTCACCTCAAAGTGGAAACCACTTAGGGAACTTATGTTACAGCCATCAACCACGTACGGTTCAAGAAGCCTGGGACAGAATCATTACTAAACAAATGCTGTTCAACAGCTGATAGGCCCAGAACAATTAATTGTCAGAGGTCATATTTACACCTATAGTTGGGTTCATTTGGTCTGGACCTGGGGGAAAAATGATAGATTGTTGCATTTTAGCTTTGGTTTGGTTCATGTTCACACAGAATTTTTACCAACAAACCAAGAGGAGTAACCATGAGGTTCTACTGACTGAAAGGTAACTAGCTGTTTGGACAATTTTGGTGTTTGTCATCATGCATCATCAGTGTATCATCAGGACCCATGTGGGTAAATCAAATTCAGCTGACTGACAGAAGTGCAGCACTTAAATGCTTATAGATAGTTTATATTTATATTCTTTGGTGTCACAAAGAACTCAGAGAAATAACTGACTGTTCCGTTATTAGTCTGCTTTTAATTCAGCAAATGACAGCAAATCGATCGCATGTTATTAGGGCCAAGCTGGTCATGCGGAAGCCCTCAGCATATTGCTTTGATGTGATTCTCGGACATATTAGAAGAAAATTTTAAAAAATCTGACAGCTTCTGAGCGCCTTCTGCAGTGAAACTGAAGACAGCAAGAGACTTCCCTGTCTGATTGTTGAACACAGGTGTATTGTAATGTAATGTATTAATTACTGTTCTAATGACATTAACGCGTACCCTTCCTTGCAGCTGCGCTGATGCGCATGCCGGTAGTGGCAGCACTATTAAGGATCATTATTAGATTGAGGACAGGTTTCGAGGATCAGTATATGAATTTGTTTTAGGTTTAGCTGTTAAAATCATGCTAAAAAATCATATCTACTGTACTATAAAATCCTGTGGTTGGTTTGTTTTCTTTCACACTACAAACAAACAGCACTAGAATCTGTTTAAAAGCAGACCAAGACCCACCTTTACAGGTGGTTTCGGTTCAATTGTTTGGTCCACACCAGGGTTCTATTGACAGCTTTTACACAAGCCCAAATGAACCACACTAACCTGAACTTGTTTGAACCGAACCAAACAGGGTAGGTGTGAAAGCACCCTGAGTGTAAATAAGGTATCAGTTAAATATTTAGGCAGGAAAGGTCTGAATATAATGTCCTTTTATGCATTATTTGACTTTTGGACTTACAAGCTAAGTTAAATTATCAACTCTACAAACAACCGGCAAGCTTTTGTGTTGTTCTATACAGAAACTAGAATTACTGCCTCGTGGTTCTATGGCATTGTGAACCAGTCAAGTTACGGTTACAGTTTACATCCATGTCCCTTTGACCGTCTGGGTATAAAAAGTCATCACTTCATAATTTTATCATAATTAACATATTAATCCTTGAATTATGGCCAAAAATATGTTTGTGAGGTCTTAGTGACCTTGAGATGCTCTTGAAATATTGTGTTCACGAGAATGAAACAGATACAAGGTCATACCCAAACCTTGACCTTTGACTACCAAAATCTAATCAGTTTATCCTTGAGACCAAGTGGATGTTTGTGCCAAATTTAAAGAAATTCCCTTAAGATGTTCTTAAAATATTACATCCATAAGAACAAAATGAACGTTACAGTGGCCTTGATATGTAACCTCTGACCACCAAAATATAATCAGTTCGTTCTTGAGTCCAAGTGGACGTTTGTGGCAAGCTTTAAGATAATCTCTAAAGGTGTTCTTGAGATATCGCATTCATCAGAATAAGACGGTCTCAAGATCACACTGATCTTTACCTTTAACCAGGGAAAAAAATAATTTATCCTTGAGTCCAAGTGGACATTTGTGTCACATTTGATAACTTGAGGGGTTTTGAGATCTCATGTTCATATGAATGGGAAAGAAAGATGAGCGCTGGATGACTAACAGACATAGTGGCTCCAGCCAAGGCTATCACAAGAGTGGAGGCATATCAAGAAATTATATATCACCCTTAAAATACAACATCTAAAAGAGATGGCAAAAATAAAAAGTGAATAAAATAACACATCACAAGTTTCAACAAATTTAAAACAACAGGCCATGCCAGGTGTAGACAGGTTTGCACATTCAAGCATATTTTCCTCTTGATTTGTCATCCTCTGTGTGCGTGTGTGTGTGTGTGTGTGTGCATGTGTGTGTTTGCGCGCGTGTGTGTGTGTGTGTGTGTTATAGCAGGGATTGTGTTGGGGAGTTTTATTTATTAATTTATTTTTTAAATTCAGCCTGTATCAGAGAGGGTTTGGTAAATAGGGTCCACAGAGCTGTTCCACACTCTGCTACTTTATGAGCTCTCTGAAGTTGGAGACATAATTCCGTTCAAGGTAGTTTAAAAGTCAGAGTTACGCCAGAGGGGAAATGAGGAGACAGACGATCACACACACACACACACACACACACACACACACACACAGACACACACACACACACACACACAGATGCATATGAGCACATATGCACGGAGGAGAAGGAGAGGAAGAAAAGAACTTGGCAGAGGGGATGTGAGTGAACAGTGAGAGGAGTAAAGTCCTCCATCTGAAGAATCCCTCATGTCATCTCATCCCAGTCTTCCCACAAACATTCTCCGCACAGTATCACTCTCCTCTTTGCTCAGATCGCAGACGCAGTGTGTGATGAAATCAAGACAGAGCAGATCCGCGTCACGCTTTAAAATATGGCCTGAGATGACTTTTTCATCATAGATATTCTGTATGACCTTATATTCTCTATAAAAGAAGAATGCATGAGCACTCAAAAGAATTTCACTATGTTCTATCAAACTTTCATCGACTGCTGATCAAAACCTTGATGCGCTGCTTCCCTGCTGGATGCCTGCACTCACACACTCCACACACTGCCACTTTTTTTCTTGTGGGCAACTGTGTTTGATCTCAGGATATTAGAACATACAGAAGTAACATGTGGCAAAGTTTCCATGCCCTGCATGTACCGTACATTGAGACGACTTTGGGTTTTCACTAACGACACTGAGAGACTCACAGAGTTTCATGAGCAGGACTACGGCAGCAGAATATGGAAATATTATGTGACTTTGTGTCTATTTAGAGAGGATGAAATGTGTCAATGTGTCAACATGTTGCAATTTTCAGACTTCCTGCTGGTTTACTGTTTATATATATATATATATATATATACATATATATATATATATATATATATATATATATATATATATATATATATATATACATATATTAGTACACAGTACTGTTAAGCAATTTCACCTAAGTAAAAGTAAAAGTAGTTGTGAATAATTTGTTTAGGGCGAGTAAGAAGTAGGTCAGTTATAATATTATCTGGGCATGTGTTATTGCAGAGCATTTAGGAAAGGAAGAACCGAGTCCTCTTTCAAATGAACTGACACTGGGCAGGTTTCCATTGACCCTAAAATTGCACAAATCTAAATTGTGAATATAAAATACGCCTAATAGAAACACGTCAAATTTAAAAACTCCCATTTATGAAAAAAAAAAAAAGTATGCTCGCATGAGGTGATATTTCAGGCGTTCCAAAAAAAAGACATTTTGTGAAACTGC
Source organism: Plectropomus leopardus (assembly GCF_026936395.1). Classification (NCBI taxonomy): domain Eukaryota; kingdom Metazoa; phylum Chordata; class Actinopteri; order Perciformes; family Serranidae; genus Plectropomus; species Plectropomus leopardus. The sequence goes on along the minus strand of NC_142194.1, from coordinate 29,837,641 downwards.
AATGGTAAAACTTTTTTGTCTTTTCTAGGTCATATGATGCTATGGCTATGTGCTTTTCGGTAGGAAGTGGCTTCCTCTGGCATGATGCAGGAGCTACAAGAGGTGCTATTGCATCACATAACTCTTCAAAAGTTGAGCAGATCATTGTGAAGTTTTGAATCCACAAATCATGGACTATCACCTCCCAGAAATCCATCATAAGTGGCCGCTCCCATGTATAAGGGGCTCGCCTTTCCATTATCACTCACCTACGTGGCCTTGGATTGGAAATAATCACAGCTAGTGTGGTGGCTACAATAGAAATAAAGCTGCTAATGTTTTGTACATTCATTGAAATGTTAGGAATGTTATCGCCCGAGGAGAAGTCTCAGAACATCTTCAAATTGTGTTTACTGACATTTTGAGAAATATCGTATTTTGCCCTCTGTTATTGAAACCCCCCTATTGTGAACACAAAAATGTCTGAGTCCATTTTGTGCTGGTCCACTTTAAGTTCAGTTCTTCAAAGAGGACTGTATGTGAAAAAACACCTTCTGTCCCACTACAACCTCATTGATTTCTCTGAAGTGCTTAAAGTTTATGATGCAGTCACTGATTCACACACTGTTGGCCGAGGCTACCGTACAAGGTGCCACCTGCTACTCATTCACATTCAATGTGGATGAGCAATGTGGGGTTCAGTATCTTGCCCAAAAATACTTCGACCTGTTGACTGGAGGAGCCGGGGACCGCCAATCTTCTGATTAGAGGACGACCAACTAGAGCCGTGCCATGTGACTTTTGTTGTCACAAAGTAATTTATACCATTTGAAATCTAGCGAAGTAAAATACTTATGATAAAAAATACTCCACTTAAATTCTTAAAAGTATGCACAAAAAAGACATTGTAACTGGAGTAAATATAATTTGTCAATCTATCTCTGCATACATTTGTCATAAGAACAAGGTCATACAGTTAGAAATGTAGGGCTGGCCCAAAAATATTGATAATATAGTGTCAATCAGGTGACTAACCCGAACCCATGTCAGGTTGTGAGCTGAAGCAGTTGATGGCACACAGACCTGAACAGAACTGAACCCGTGTTCTCCCCACTGTCCTCAGCACATGTTGTAAAGGCTGGAGTGTAACGACAAGATGGAAATGGTTTCTTAAATCACCGCCCAGGGATCATCCTAACTGGTCGTAAATCAGACCACTGGGCCCCATTTTACACTAATTAGAGCCCGATTATGTCCTATCATAAAACATAACTGCACCCACCATTAATTAGGCCTTGATAGCCCTCTGTGGAGCTCTAGAGGGCTTTCCGGGGCCATATTCTGTGTGTGTGTGTGTGTGTGGGTGGGTGTGTGTGTGTGAAAATCAAATCAAATCAAATCAAACTTTATTTATAAAGCGCTTTTCATACAAAAAAGTAACACAAAGTGCTTTACAGATTAAAATCATTCCCATCCTTCCCCACTCCCCGCACAAAAATCACATTCATACCCCACCCCGCTCCCTACGCACGCGCAAGTACACACACACACACACACACACACACACACACACACACGCACACACACACATACACGCCCACACCCCAACAACAACAATAAGATATTGCACACAAGGCTGAATACAGATGAACCCGGCAAGGAAACGCCATCAGAGGAGCCGTCTGCACCGAGAGCAGCTAATCCGCCACGGCCACCAAAAGCACCGACACAGGGCGCCCAGAGGAGGCGGGGTAGAAACACCCAACCTCCACCCAGGCACCACAGGACAGCACCCAGGTGGCCACGGCCGACCACCGCTCCCGGCGCAGAGGGCTTCCCGGAGGAAACAGTGGGGGAACCTAAAAAATAGTAAAAATAAGTAAAACTTTAACGTGAACCCAAACAATAGGCTAAATAAAATAAGGCTATAAGCAATAAAAATAATGGTAAATTATAAATAATCATAAGATGCTAAGCTTAATAAATACAGATAAAATAAATATCAGTGAAAAGGTAAGCTAAAAAGGTGGGTCTTGAGCCTGCTCTTAAAAACATGAACGTTCTCTGCGGCCCTAAGCTCCTCCAGCTGTAAAAGTTGTAGACCTGAGATACTCTTTTTATGAAGACCAGAAAGCAGGGCATTACAGTAATTGATACGACTGGTAATAAAAGCATGCATCAGCATCTCTGTGTTGGCCCGAGAGAGAATAGGGCGGACTCTGGCTATGTTCTTTAAGTGATAAAATCCTATTTTTGTTATATTCTTAATATGGGGGATAAAACTCAGCTCAGAGTCTAGAATCACGCCCAGGTTTTTTACTTGTGGAGATGGATTAAAAGACAGTGCCTGTAGTTTAGGTAAAAGTTTCTCTCTCTGGGCCTCAGGACTGAGGACTAAAACCTCAGTTTTGTCCTGGTTAAGCTGGAGAAAGTTTTCTGCCATCCAGGATTTGACGTCTAAAATACAGTTAAAAAGTGCACCCATTGGCCTTGTGTCATCAGGAGACATGGAGATGTACAACTGAGTGTCATCAGCATAGCTGTGAAAGTTGACTCCATGTCTCCTGATGACACTGCCTAGAGGGAGCATGTACAGATTAAAAAGCACTGGGCCTAAAATGGAACCCTGAGGCACACCACATGTGATTTTATGAACCCTAGAGGAGCATGTATCTAAACTTACCATGAATGTTCTGTCTGTGAGATAGGAAGTAAACCATTTGCGAACAGCACCGGACAGGCCGATGTGTTGTAAACGAGTTAAAAGAACAGTGTGATCTACTGTATCGAAGGCTGCGCTCAGATCCAGTAGAATCAACACTGTGAGCCTTTGTGAATCATAATTTAATCTAAAATCATTTAAAATCTTTAAGAGGGCCGTCTCGGTGCTGTGATTTACCCTAAAACCAGACTGAAATTTCTCTTGGACATTGTGTGAATTAATAAAATCATTCAGCTGAATAAGAACAAGTTTTTCTAAAATTTTGCTTAAAAATGGATACTGGTCTAAAATTGTTATAATCATTAAAATCTAAATTGCTCTTCTTCAGCAAGGGCCTCACCACTGCCCCTTTAAAGGCAACGGGAAAGACCCCCGTCTGAAGAGAGCAATTCATCATGTTTAAAAGCTGATCTCTAAAAGACCCATAAAACAACTTAAAAAACAGGGTCGGGATTGGGTCTAAAAGACATGTGGTGGGCCTCACTGAGGAGAAAACTTTATCAAGACTCTCAGCATTAACCAGGACAAAACTGTCCAGTGTTTCCTCCGGTGAAGACAGACACTCAGACGTATTTAAAACCATGTTACCCTGGGAGGATACAATATTATGTCTGATAGTGTCTATCTTCCCCATGAAGTGGACTGCAAACTCCTCACAAAGGGAGTCAGTGGCATTAAAATGAGGTTTCTTAAAATCCGGATTGAGTAGATTGTCTATTGTTGAGAAAAGAACTTTGGTGTTGTTCTTATGGTTATTGATTAGATTTGAAAAGTAGTTATTGCGAGAAAGTCTTATTGCTTTATTGTATATTTTTTGTTGTTCAACGTATATTTGATGGTTTATGGTGATCTTGTTTTTCCTCCATCTCCTCTCTGCCACCCTGCAATTTCGTTTTAGTTTCTTCAGTTCATCGTTTCGCCAGGGTGGTATGGTTTTAGTTGGGATGGTCTTGGTTTTAAACGGAGCGAGTGTGTTTAGGGTTGATCGTAACCTGCTGTTAAAATCATCAATCATAAAATCACAGGGGGCAGGTAAAACAATGGGGAGACACTTGTCTAAAACCTCTCTAAAATTTGCAGCCACTTCAGGGGTTAGATGACGTTTCTTTACAGTTCTCACAGAGGTCTCCCGCCGAATAAAACCAGTGATGTTAAAAAACACGCAGTAGTGGTCTGAGACAGCTAGGTCGACAACAGAGGACACACCAGTGGACAAGCCATACGTGATGACCAGGTCCAGGGTGTGTCCTCTGTTGTGAGTAGGTTCTGAGACGTGTTGGGTAAAATCCATGCAATTAAGAACATTTAAAAACTCATTAGAAACAGGGTCTAAAAGGTTGTCTACGTGAAGGTTAAAATCACCGGTTAAAATGATCATATTGTAAGAATTGTGTAAAATTGTTAAAAACTCTGAAAATTCATCGATAAAAAGACTACATTTTCTAGGTTGACGATAAAGAGTGACACATAAAATCGGAGGGTTGCTAAAAACAACTGCCTGATGTTCAAAGGTGGTATATTGTTCAAATAAAATCGGTTTAGTGACAAGAGTGTTAGTGCTAATAGAAGCTGTGCCACCTCCCCTTTTACCACTCCTTGTAGAATAAAAATAGTTAAAATTAGGTGGGGAGGCCTCAGTGAGAACAACAGGTGCATCCGCACCCAGCCATGTTTCAGTTAAAAACAAACAGTCTAGTTTCCTATCTAAAATCAGTTCATTGACAATAAAAGACTTGTTCAGCAGAGAGCGGACATTAAAGAGGGCCATGTGTAAAGTAACTGGGGACTGATCTACTGAAGAATGTGGTTGAGCTTTGCGAAGGGGTTTGAGATTATTGATATTAATGATGGATTTGTGAGGAGGGTTATGCTGGGTCCGCTCTCTGCTGATGATGACTGGAATGTGGTGAGTTGAGTCCAATGGAGCAACAGGTGATTGTGGTGGGGCAGTGTGCGTGTGGGAGATGGGAGTGTAGACTGTTCTATCAGTGATAACAGACTGAATAGGAGGATAAGACAGTGAGGCGGGTGCCGAAGGAAGCCAGCAGGGGGAGCTAGCGCTGGCAGCAGTAGCCCGAGGTACAACCGGAGAGGGAGACTCGGGACAGGGGAAGTGGTGCGTAGACAGTCAATCACTTGGAGATGATTGAACAGTGTACTGTATGTTGGCGGCTAGCATTCGGGAGCCCAGTATATTCGGGTGAGTGCCGTCTCTTTTAAAGAGAAACTGGCGGTTCCAGAACAGGTTGAAGTTATCAATGAACTCCACACTATGTGTTCTACATGCGGACAACAGCCAAGTGTGAAGACTAAGGATTCTTGAGAAGCGACCGGAATCGCGACCTAATGTGGGAATGGGACCAGAGATGAACACCGACTTTCCATATTGCTTCAGGAATTCAAAAAGAAATTCGAAGTCAGATTTAGTTTGCTCGGACTGTTGAAAAGCTGTGTCGTTGGTTCCCACATGAACTATAACTCTTTTAATGGATGGCGTGAGTGAAGGCAGTAAACCCTGGAGCTTTTTGGTAAAGTCACGGACTGTGGCGCCAGGGAAACAGTGCGTAACTGCATTGTGGAAGCGCACATTCCTGATTATGGAGTCGCCAACAATCAGCGTAGTAGGGGCGATAAGCGGTCGAAGAGTGTCCTCTGTGTGTAACACGTTCACCGGCCTGGGATGGATGGACGTAGCTGGGGACTGTTGCAGGAGCTGAGCGGCGTCTTTCCCAACAGAGCAGCCCCTTGCTGGAGAGCAGTTTACAGGGCGAGGGGTAAACTGCACACGGCCAGGTCGTGAGGAGGGGGCGTGACGCCGAGAGCGGAGATCAACAGTAGAGTCGGACCGCTTGGACACAGGCATGGATGGTGGGGGCGGCGAAGAGGGGCCATCAGATTCTGGTGACGTAATGTGACGGCCGGGAAGCAGAGAGAAAAGAGACTGTGACATAGAAAACGGTATGATCCTACAGGATGATGCCAAACAAACCTTCTTATCCTCACCTTCCATTCTGTTACCCGCAGACAGTTGTGGTGTTGTTCAAGGGAGTAAAAGAGTGTGGGTTTGTTTGTTTGTGTGTCTGTGTGTGTGTGTGAGAGAGAGAGATAGAGAGATAGAGAGAGAGAGAGAGAGAGAGAGCGAGGGAGAGAGTTAAGAAGGTGGGGAGGGGGCGTAGTACCTCTGAGGGTTAAGAGCTTTAGCCTGCCTGCCACACCTCACACCTGAGGCATGTTCTCTTCCACACTGCTCAGAGATAAGCTCAAGCTCTTCAGCCCATCGTCTGGTTCCCTGAGCTGAGACCAACATATATTTACACAGACTGAAACAGCTTTGTCATCTACTACATCTGCCCATGTCTGTGAAGACTGTCAATAAGCAGCTCTAACACTCTGTATGGCCTTGATACTGTAAAAAATACAAAAAAGGTCCATCATTTTGTACTGACTTAAACACACACCAACCAAATGGAGGATGTGTAAATTCTTTCCCCAACATGTCGAATGAAATGGAAATTATGGTTCATTTCAAAGCATATAAGTACATGATTTCTGAAACTAAAGCTACTTAAAGAAAAAGATGGTGGCCGTAGTTAAAATAAACAAATTTGTACAGTTCTCTAGGAGACAGGGGAAGGAGATTTCTCAAGACACTAAGAAAATCCAACCATTCAACCTTCACCTCCTAAAAGGTGTGTTCAGCCTGAAGGGAACTTGAATTTGGTAGGCGGCGTTATTGATTGAACATGTTCTCATCCAAAGTCATCACATATCACCAGTTTGCAGTGGACTTGCAGGTCTTCATATTGCACTGTAGGTGTCCTTCTGCATCTGCTGTTGCACATGGTGAGATGACTGCACATGGTTATATTTAGGCAACAGCTCATGGCAACCAACGCCAGGACATTAATAAACACACGTTGGCATGGATGCTTAAGATAAGGGGAAGGAGGCACATGATAAGGTGTAGAAAAAACAAATTCAGATCACATTCAGACGTGAAGACAGGACTCCTGCATGTAAGTCAGTTGTTTATGGGACCCATTCACCACCCCTTCCACCCACCCTATTGGTGCACACATTGTTACTGGCAGCATTCTGACCTGAAACCATCCTGCCATGTCTCATGCACACGTGACAGGCTCCATCCGGATGTGTTCTCAAGTGACCTGCCTGTTGGCGTCTTATGTGGACACGGCAAAAAGGCCAAAAGCACTGACAATTTTATGAATTTTGAATGACAGTGGGCTGAATCAACTGTCCTGGAAGCAGTTAAAAATATTTCACCATTAAGGCTGATTTGATTTTTTGTATTTTTCAATTCAGACTGAGAATTTTGGATGAGTGCTTCCAACATGTCGATATCTGCATTTAAACATGCACAGACAGATACCCTATACACCTACGTTTCCCTCACACCCTCTCCCTGTAGCAGAGCTCAGTGTATTTCCCCTGTGTGTCTCTCCTGTAGCTACCTCCTTAATTAATCTCTCATTAAGCTAATTATCAGCAGAGCAGCATCCCACTCCCATCCCCTCCTCACCCCTCTGAGGACAACCCAGACTCAGTGCAAACAACACCTTTAGAGAGACGGCGATAACACACACACACACACACACACACACACACACACACACACACACACACACACAGTCATAATGAATGCTTCCAGAAATTGTACGATCTAACAGTAGATTGTGAAAAACCAACATGATGCAAATGACACACATAAAGTGTTTGATAAACCAAGTGTAACAGTGTTTGAAGAACAGTTGGACAAAGCTTGCATTAAACAGATGTAAGTTGAGGGTTATACTTTACTGTGGCTTTTAGGAACTACAACTATTCTTTGTATTTCTGACTATGAATAAAGTTTGTGGTGAGGAATGGAGCCCTTTGCTGTCAGTCCAGCTTGGACTGCTGTTATCACATCATCAAATTTGCTTTTCTGTTACTTACAGTCAGAGAGGTTTTGTTTCAGACGTATGATCACTGGCTGGCACCCTGTCTTCAACAAAGTACGTTTGAAATCTCCTGCTTTACCACTAACCAAAAAGTTAATGAGGACATGCATGTCCTGATTTGTCCTGATGTCCTGATGATGCATGACTAGGAGGTTAAGAAGGAGAAAAGCGGCAACCTCTGAAGCTAAAAAATTAAGCCAATGTGGAGTTGCCAAAACTGCACTTCCTCTACTGGCCACTTGAGGCTGGCTCCAAGAGTGAGTCATTCACCATAGACTGCAGCTTTACAGCAGAAATAAACATGTTTATACTTTGATACCAAAAAACTGTTTTGGTCTCGACAGCTATTGCAGGGGGGTGATTTTTTGCACTTGAATTAACTGGACTTTTACTGTACTTCAAGGAGCAGATTGAGATTCTAATGTAACACTTTTTTTCAAGTTCAGCAGATATGTTTTTCTCACAGTCTGCTATCTGTCAGTTCTATGTGCACTGAAATCTTGTGTTCATACACAACGCTGACCCTGTAAATGGGAAATAAACAAAGGGGCCAATGCCGGGGCTCTCAGTGCACTGGTGGCCAGTGTCGGCATTTGGTCTAACTGAAAACTGCAGGTCAGGTCAGTAGGGAGACAGGGAGATCTGGGATCAGACCCCTGGCGCCAGGGTTTGTTTTGGCTAAATTCAAGTTGCTACAGCAGGTAGCTGAAAGTCTGTGTCTCAACTCCCAATAAAAATAAAAACTAATTTTGTGTGAGACACTGAAATAACAATGAATATCTTACTTTTCAAACTTGTTATAGAATATTTGTTGTGTTACTGTTGTTGATAATGCATGTTGATCCAGAATCATAGACTCCACCTTTAACTCACCCGATTAAATGTTATCAAGGCTCAATGTTGGGCATAATGAAGGGTAGCATAGCTACTTAAAGTGACATATCTGTGCTGTCTGTTGACGAGTCACTATGAGGTGACAATATTGGTTGGGCAATGACCATGATGTAGCCCCACATCCACAGAGTTCAGGTGTAACCATAGTGTGGCAGTGTGTTTTCAGTTCTTGAGAGTAAATTGTAACTTTGTGTACTCTGGATTTTTGGTTACCCAAAATGTCCTGTTCAGCATTTGGTTGTACTAAAAAACCCTCAAAGGAGTCTAATATTCATTTTTTCCAGTAAGTACAGTTTGTTTAATTTTTTTCAAGCCTGTTTTTGTGCTATTGAAAATTAGGATTCGCATTATCACAATAAACCATAGCTGTGACTGAACCTTGCTCACCAAACTATCAGCTAGTGTAACCAATTTTAAAGATATAAAAGTGAATTACATTGTAAAAACAACTTGGACTGATCATAAGACCTGGACCAGAATCAGAAGACACTAAATTCGGGAGGAGCCACTGTACTGAGCAACAATAATGAGGCAGACCCAGGAGTAACAGTCGAGAAGCCACTCTTATAATTTGTTACAGTGAATAAAGTAAACTGTTTGGTTTGTACAGAATACAAATTAATAACCCAAACTGTCAGAAAATATAAAAATAGTGTACACACTTACAACAAAAAAATGTCTGTTGGGGCCCTTAAATAAAATAGGAGTTGTTGCAGGTTTTATCGTTGTAGAGTTATTCAAGTTCACCAGCTTCCAAAGGTCCTTGTAGTGTAATGTAAGTGTAATATGTGTGTGGATGAGTGGATACGTGGGTATTTCCTTGGTGCTGAACTTTCATCAGGGTGGTTGGCTCGCCATCTGTTACGGCAGGAAGTTTGTCCTGAACCTCAGACTCATCCGTCCTCCAAAAAAAACCTGACCTAGACCTAGTAGACAGGTCACACAATTTACATTCAACACCATCCATTCTCAGATGCATCATTAGGGATATCAAATGTCAAAAGATGCACACCATTACATCTAATTATGACATGAATCTTCATCTCTATTCAAATCTCAAATCTGTCGTTGTACTACGTTCAATCTTAAGTGTATCATTTATGAGAACTAACCATTAAAGTGCTCACACATTTACCTGTTCACTGAACAGTGTTCCAATAGTACTTATGGTAAGTAACCATTAACATTCAAAATATAATTTATCATAACCATATCAGAACCATGTGCAAATAACATAACAGTACACATTTTGAGTTAGACACAGAGGTATTAAAGAAGTGTGCTTGAGTTACTCTTACACTATAGGCCTATTCCTGTGAGAGAACTGCACCAAAAATTACCCTCTAGTCACTTTAAATTCAGCCGAAATAGCATAAATGTTCTCAATAAATTGCGTAGTACAAAATAAAATATTGTTTTACATGCATCACAACATATCAAATTACTCTTGTTTCCCTTTAAATTGGCATTAGGAAAATAAAACACTTCCCATTTAACTTTATACACATCAGCATACAACAATAAACACAATGTGCATATGTTCAGAAGTATTGCACCATTATTCACTTCAGTTCACTCTCATAACTGTAATATCACCACTGCTTTCTTTCAACACTCGGAAAAACAAGAGGAAAATAGCACCAGAGCAGCTAAAAAGCACATTTCTCACCATTGCTCTCTATGTTATCAAGGCGGAGCACGCCAATGTCGGACCTCAGGGGCTCTCCGGATGAAAGGCAAGCTGTTAGCCTGTTAGGCACAGAGCTAGCATTAGCATGATGATGGCGGTAAGCGTCAACAAGTTTTTTCTCATTGGATAATTGACTCGTCTTACCGACGTAACTCTCTCCTTTGTTCAGTTACTTGGCTCCGGACTTCCAGTGGGTGAGTGTTCCGACTCTCTTTCCATGTTTTCACAGGTAAACTATGGGTTTTTTTCTCCCGTTTTTCTCTTCCTCTTAGCAGGCAGCTGCCCTCGCTTCTCTGGCTGAGATCTGAAAAGACCAGAGCAACGCGCCTGCACTCGTGCCGACAGGCTGAGCGTGGCCTGCGTAACCTCTGATTGGCTCTGAGAGCTAGGTATCCCCACGTGGGACTATGTGAGCTGAGCGGTGCATTCAAATGCAATAGGACAACCAACACTTTGCCGATGCAAAACAAATAAAGATAAATAAAATAAACAGTCTCTCTTTTTTTATTGTGCTCAAATAACTGTGTGTGTTTTTTACACCTGGCTACACTAGTATTAGGGTTATCTCCACCCTCTTGTCCAAATATCGCTGTTGCTGCTGGCTTCAAAAATCCAAGATGGCAATGACTAAAATACCAATCACAAAGCTTCAAATGGGAGTCCATGGTTGATGTCCAAGATTTTCATTGACTGCTTCTCTGCATTTCACAATTAATAACTTTAAACTCTGGAAACTGTTATTGTCAAGTTTCTTAAACACTATCTATCATACCATTGGATCATGTTTTTAGTTATCTTTAAGCTGGAAATGCCCTTGTTCTTGACTTGGTCTATTTCTATCCATTTTGTTTGTTTGTTTGTTTGTTTTTCAGTTGGTTTGGAAGAGTCTTATTGTTGTCTGAACTTTAAGTGGATGCAGCTGGACATTTCAGCCAGGCTTCCAGCTAATTTAGGTTGGTTTGGGTTTTCATGTCCTGTTCCAGCCTGTTCTCATTCCAAACTTCTAAACTTCAAGTAGCTCTGTCAGTGCTTTTGGTGTACAAGTCTGACACCAAAAGCCACTGTCTGTGTCCAGATGCAATGCGCACAGACTGCATCAAGTGATAATGCGGTCAGCCAGAACCAATGGCATTGTCATTGTAGGTCACTGTAGGCAGCGTACGGGCGCATCCACCTGCAAAAGGCACAGGCTTGACAACCAACTGGACAAAATTGCATGCGCCTGACATGCTGAAGAACAGCATCAGGTAATTACGGTGCCAATAACCACAGAATATTAAGGGTGTTGGTGTGCTTAAACGGCAGATGTGTGGGGTCATGGACAAGTCCCACAAAAAAACTGAAATTTGTGCAGGAGTTTGGAGTTCGCTTTATGGTGAATGTGTGTGTGTGTGTGTTTTTCTTTTTTTTTTTTTACACCTTGCCATGTGCCTGTTTTGCCTAAGCCTAACCATCTGTGCCTTTGGTACCTAAGTCCAACTGTCGTGACATATGGCTCTATTGCGTAAACATACGGACCATGCTGCTTCATTTCACCGCATGATCATTTGTTGATATCACTGTTAGAACATCACCGTAACAACATCACCGTGACAGCACCTCGGAGCTTAAAAAGCTGATGCACAAGGATACCTAAAACATCATAGAAGTCAGAAGTACCTAACAGAGCAGCACCATGTGATGAGTTCGGAGTGAGAATGTGTTGCCTGTTAAGCTCTCTTATCATACTGGTGTTTTGGTTTTTTTTTTGTTATTGTCAAAGTAGCTACGCAAAAGTTCAGCCTCACAACAATCAGTTATGTTACGTGTGTGTGCTTTCTTTCAAAACACAACTATGTTTTCTGTGCTCTAATTTCTGCTGGAGTTTGGATGGCAGCAATTGAGGAAGTTTTTACTGTGGCTCAAAGTCTTAACAGCACAGCATGGGGGCATTAGACGGTGAAAAATGCCTATTCTGCCATGGGAGTGTGTGTATGTGAGTGTGTCTAGGGAGTTTCCATCTGCTGAAGAGTCCTCTTACATGTCATAGCCGTGCTGCTGTTGAGATAGGAGCAAATTTAATTTAAATATCATTTCGGCAACAGAACTGTTTAGTGGCTTTTGTTATGCGACTGAACAAAGGCCTTCCTCCCCCTCGACTTCTCTACCAGAACACAACCCTCCCTTCTGTGGAGTGGAATAGCAGCATTACAGAGAGTTCCTCTGTGCCTTCAGGCCTGACACAGGCTGTGTTCGAAATCACCCCCTATCACGGATGTAGTGCACTATATAGTGTGTTCGCCATTTTGTAGTGTTGCTTGAATTCTCCGCGATTAATTTCAACCACTATGTAGTGGACGAGAAAACATCCACAATGCACCTCAAAATTGAGTGAACAAGCAAAGTACACTACTTTGTGCTCCGTATCCCACAATGCAATGCGGTCGTGTTTTGGAAGAGGAGAAGAAGGAGGCGATGGCGCCGCCAACCGCCGCTTTTGTATATAAATTTAAGTAACATTACAATATACACATTTGATGCGTGTAATACTTTAGTGGCGTGGTTTTATGCCTTTTAAGGGTTGCGAATTGTCATAACGAGCGGATTTGTTGGTGGAGAAGCATCCGGTTTGTTATTTGTATCTGCGAGCTAACGCTAACGCTAATGCTAGGGCTTGCCGCTTTAGCTAGGAGCAGACAACCGCACACCCGCTCACATCTGATCATAGCGTTTTGTTCTCTTTTCCCAATTGGCGGTGTGTTAGAAAAATAAATGCTTTTCTGTTTCTTGTTCCAAGGGACTGATGAAGATGTTGAGAAGCTTATTAAGCTTCATGTTAAGCACAACCAGCTGTTTTCCGGCTGAAGAAATGCGGTTCTGCATGGATGGGATATATTCTAGTGGTGCATATTCATCAATAAAAGAAATTTCAGAATTCATATTTGTCATTCCTGATTGAACATTACATTTGTATTTTTTAGTATGATGGTATTTATAGTTGAATAACCATGGCGCATCTGCTGACGCAACCACGTTCAGGAAATTACCGTGTAGTGTCCGAATTCTCCTCCCGTCATCGTTCCCTACATCGTGTATATGATGTAGTTCACTACATCATATACACGATGTAGTGGATAGGGAGTGAGTGAATGAGTGGATGATTTCAAGCACAGCCACACTGCTCTGTGGAATACTGCTCATATCTTGACACCATGATGTCATCACTCTGCCTTCTGACAACAGAAAAGCCTACATGTATAAGAACTGAATCTCAACGCCATAAATTTATATAGAATGCTTCTGTTTATGCTTTTTGTGTATTTTTTTGTTACTGTTCATTTCAGTATCCAGGTGAAAATGCTGGCATTTCTGCAAACCATGAATTGGTTCCATTTGTATGTTTGATATCATATCACTGATTCTAAAGTATATGAGCCGACTTTTTCATTGATGTGGAGGGGATGGTGGACGAGGTGACACTTAGGTAAGACACCTGCCAAGCTGCAGACCACTATTTGACCACCAACAACAAAACCTGTTGTGTTTTAGCAATCTGTCACCGTTTTTAAGTTTTGTAGCCACCAAATGTGGGTGTTGAGACCTGTTGCCATTTTTTCATCAAAGATAGTGCAGCAACAAGCAGTTGTGTTTAACAGAAACATCTTTTGTCTTCCAGCTGTGATTATGCCACAAAGAAACCATTTTTAAGCCAAAATGTTATCTATTTTTCAACCATAACAAATTGTTTTGTTTTTTTTCTTTTTTTGCCTAAACCTAACCATACATTAACCACAGTGCTGTTGAAATGAAAAGAGGTGTAAACTTTTAATGTATTGAACAGTGTTTTGAAGTTAATGTATGTTTGGTTTGCAGAAAACTTACAATGCCAACTTTTAATGTTGCAAAGTTCAAAGTTGCAGCAATCAAATAATTCATCATCATTTCATTACAACCTACATCACACAACAAACAGAGTCTGCCCTCCTCTGGAGTGGCATATTGGGACAAGGACAGTATCCAGTTAAATGACTTAATTGAGCTATAACTTTAGCTCCACTTCATTGTGCATGTAAACATACTGAGTGAGCAACATTGTGAGGAAAGAGAGGAGCAACAGAGGAGAAACAGGTTTCACAGTTTGGCACGGTGTATTGAATAAAATTAAAAATTAATGCATTCTATTAAGGTTATGTTTATTTTCCTGAAACCAAAGACATCAGCACTTCTACACTCTATTTCATAGTTGTACATTATATGTGTGTTTATTTACACTGCATTTACCTGCCAGTGCCTCAAACATATTAGACTTACACTCTGCAAAGCCAAAAGATGTTTAAAAGTGAAAAGTGGTCATCAGACAATCCAACTGGAAATTAAGTCTTTTCCTTCCTGCTCACTAAGGTCAGACATGAACATAACAGCACAAAAAGCAGCAGCAAAAACTTCACTAGGCACCGCACCTCCCAGACATGTATCACTTCATTAATATTTCAACACAGGCATTTTGATCATGTTCTCCCTCCATGCCTCTCTGCCAGTCAACGGCCTAATTGACCCAACATCTGACAGCCTGCTCAAAGCACTCGAAACACTAAACAGCCGACAAAGAAAACTCCCTTAGACCTTCCCATCACTGTCTCTCCCTCTTGAATCTAGATTTAGGGATTCAAAAATCCCCAAAGCTTTACTAATATGACCCACATTAACATTTCCCCCATGGTGTCGTCCTCACAGTGCGAGGGGTTGATTGGGTTTAATCATGTGCTGTGTGAAGAGCGCTCCCGGGCTTCAGTGTTCAAACATGTTGGCAGATGACAGACAGTAGGTGTAAAATGGAAATATCAGTGTGATAACGGGAGCTAATGGGAGCCGTATTGATCTGACATGACAAGGGCAATGTGACAGAACGGAGATACACAATCAGTCATTCAAATCCACCACAATGTGCCCCATCCAGACTCAAGACCTCACTGCACAGTGGGGGAGCATGCACGTGTCTGTGCCTCGCTTCATAAACTATGAGGGGCCATGAGGGACAATATTCAGAATAACCTCTCACATTCACATATGAAACCAATATCATTCACACACACAACTGAAAACCACACACACACAACTGAAATGCTCTCACAAACACAACTGAAAACCATTCACACACACGCAACTGAAATGCTCTCACAAACACAACTAAAAACCATACATGCACACAACTGAAAACCAAACACACACACACACAACTGAAAACCATTCACACAGACAATGAAAACCACACACGCACACAACTGAAAACCATACACGCACAAAACTGAAAACCTCACACACACACACACACTGGAGAAATGATTCCATAAAAACAGCAGAAAATTTCAATAGAACCGGAACACATTTCAGTAGAAAACTGGAAGGCGGAGTTATACAGGGAAGTGTAAATGGGGGGAAATCGCACGGATGTCTTCCCAACAACCTACAAATAATTTCGTTGAGGCAGCGACTTTACTCAACACCATTTTGGCCTTACTGAGACCATAAGAGCAATGACAAATGCAACAACATTCGGGCAGCAACCAGTCATTGCAACTCTGAGTGCAGAAACACTGGATAACCACTTGGCATCCCTTTTTCATCAGGCCAACACAACATGCTGCGTCCAGCTACAGCTCTGGTCAGAAGAAGATAGCCCCTCAGAAAGCGTCCCGTTACCATATTAACTCACTTACCGGCATACTTGCATGCATAGCGAGAGAGGACAGGAAGGAGAAGAAAAGACTTAAATTACAGCATGACAGAGAATAAACTGCTGTATAATAATTGTGTGGATATTTCAAACCTTTCCCCAGATGATCGGAATGACTCGTTTCACTGTGCTGACCTGTCTCGTCAGTGTGCTGCCAATAACCTTCTTTCACTGCAGTGTTTTCAGTTATGTATCCTATCATTTTGACAACACTGTAGTGATCATGTGGTTAGGTTAAGGCACAAAAACACCTGGCTATTGTTATGAAAAGATCATGTTTTGGCTTGAAATCGTTGGCTTTGGTCACACAATCTCTGCTGGGAACACAGTGTGAGAAAAGTTCACATTCATATCTGGGAAATCATGGATGTTTGACATACATCTTCACCCCAGCAGCACAGAAGACCTCTACAATAAGCACAGTTTCAAGGTGGACACCCAATATTAGTGTCATCACCTCAGTGTCTTTCCAAATGTCTCCCCTTCTGTTCCTGAGATACAATGTTGACTGATGACCAGAGAAATGTTTTTGTAGAACATTTTATTGCCACAGTGGAGCTGACCTTTGACCTTTTGGATAAAAAATATCAGTACTAACTCTAACCTACAAAAATATGTCATGTAAGGTCACAGTGACTTTGACCTTTAAACTTTGACCAAGTCAGAGTGGACATTTGTGCCAAGTTGGAGGAAACTTCCTTCTTGGCTTCTTCAGATTTTGCATTTAGAGGACTGAAACGGACGCAAGGCCCCAGTGACCTGACTTTTGAACACCAAAATCCAATCAGTTTATCTTTAAGTCCAAGTGGATATCTGCATAAAATCTGAAGGAATGTCCTCACGGTGTTCCTAAGATCCTGCGTTCACACGAATGAGTCAGATAAAAGGTCACAGTGATCTTGACCTTTGACCCCCAACATCTAATCAGTTCATCATTAAATGAATGCTATGGTCAGATGTTTAAGAATTCCCTCAAGGTGTTCACACATTCATAAGAATGACCTGAAAAATAAAAATGTAATGACTTTGGCTATGACTATCACTGGCACAGTGACACACAAGAAAAACTGTTACCAACACAGCAAGGACTCTATGAAACAACTGGTTTTGTTGTTTGTTGGTGTAGAACAGTGCTGGGAGCTTTTGCATGGTAGAGCTGATGCACTGATGTGCAAGACTGGGTGTATAAGGGTGGGTGTAACATTACGGATTACTTTTAGTTTAGATGTTTACATCAATTTTTGGCATATTTAGGGCCAACACTAATAAAACCATCAGACTTGAATATTGTGCTTTCTGAAAAGTGACTTAGGTATCAAACCACTTTTTTGTTGTTTTTTTTAGCACAAATAACATTCGTTTTCTTACCATTCAACCGTGTTAGTTGCAAAGGCTATCAATAGTGTCTTGACAACCTGACAATATGTGACGGCAAACGCAATGACTGCAAACCTGATGCACTGTGACATCCGCTTAGAGCTGCTGTGACACCAGCTATTACAAGCACCAACACATGATTTATGGTGGGGACTTAAAGTTCACTTAGGGAGACATAAACAGCATGCAAATAAATGCCACACAGCAATGGCATTGTCAAAAGGATACAAGAAACTACACGCCCCATGCCAATCACCAATTAGGATCAATGTCCTTTCAGATAAATGGGGTATGATCGGGTCAGGAGTGTTTATAGCCATGTCTGCAGGAGGAAGGTGACATTTGCAAACAGTGAGTACGGACTGAGGATGGACCATGAAAAATGGATACACTAATGTAGTTTTGTGGGAATGGAGCGATGATGCTTGACAAACTGTGTTTAACATGTCATAGCAGCATCAGTCAGCAATTAGCACAGTGACATTAGAATGATCAGGGGTGTCTGTGTTGCACCAGCCACTTTCATCAAAGTTGTGGCTTGAACAGACATATGTAAATGAACATATTTTGTCTTGTCCCTGTTTTTTTTTACATGCTTCACAAGTGGGCTACAAAGACACCTCACAGTGTGTGTGCAGGGAGACTGCAACAGGTGAGCAGTGCCTTATTGGCCTTTATGGGATCTGACAGTGGAGAGATGACAGGGCATGAAGAGAGAGAGACTGGGAAGATATGCAACAGGACTTGAACCAAGGAAGTTGCAGCTGATGGTCAGTACATTAGAGCCGTGGCTCGCCAATTTTTTTACACGTCGCATGTGTTTGTTAGTAAAAACAGACACTGAAATTGGTGTTTAGATTATTACATTGACTCTATAAAACCTTTTACTGCAGTTTAAAAGTCTCTCAGAGGAAGTCTGTTTTACTCCAACCCTCCTGCTTCCATTGCAAAATAAAAGCCCTCTGACAACGTGTCTGTGGACAGAATCCCTTCAGTCGCTGACACAAGGCATTTTATTTTGAAACATTTGCAGGACTGTGTTGTCGCCAATGCAGGAGCTTGTGTAACCCTTATTACGATTGTGACGGCCTCACTAATCTGTGCCTCTCTCCTCAGCTCCTTCCTTTGCTGCAGCCCCAGAGTAGTTGGGCCGTCTAAATGGCTGGCCACACCTATAGGCGGGGCCTACCTCTATAAAAGGGCTGCTGGAGTCATTCTGCTCTCTCTCTGGTGGTTGAGCAGCTGACGCCACATGGCCGACATGGTTTAGTTAGTTTGGTTTGTTCTTTGTTCTCTGTTGCGCACACACACACACACACACACACACACACCTCATCTCAGCATCTGAGATTCAACAATCTCAGTATCACTACTTACGATGACAGTCAACATACAACATCACACAACTTTGTCAGTGCTAGATAATCATTAGGTGCTGGGTTTTGGACCTTCTGACTTAATTTACCCCAAAGGGCAAAGCGGAGAAGAGTCAGGTTAAGTGCCTAGGTGTTCTCGGAACAAATGAGTTTTCAATTGTCTCTTAAAAGTAGAAAGGGACTCAGCAGAACGCACAGAGTTTGGAAGTTTGTTCCACCATTTGGGAACAACAGAAGAGAAGAGTCTGGCTAGAGATTTAGAGCCGTGCTGGGGTGGAAGCACCAGGCGTCTTTCGCATGCAGAGCGTAGTGGGCGAGAAGGAGAGTAGACCTGCATCAGGGATTCCAGGTAGGCTGGAGCAGTTCTTGTGATTGTTTTGTAAGCCAAGAGAAGTGCTTTGAATTTGATTCTGGCTGCCACTGGAAGCCAGTGAAGAGAAATTAGCAGCGGGGTGACATGTGCTCTTTTGGGCTGGTTGAAGACCAGACGTGCTGCTGCATTCTGGATCATCTGAAGAGGTTTGAATGAGCATGCAGGGAGGCCTGCCAGAAGAGAGTTGCAGTAGTCAATGCGTGAGATCACAAGAGCCTGAACCAGAAGCTGTGTGGCCTGTTGAGTCAGGAAGGGTCTGATCTTCCTGATGTTGTAGAGGGCATAACGGCAAGACCGAGAAACTGAGGCCACATGAACCTTAAAGGTCAGCTGGTCATCAATCATGACACCCAGGTTTCTGGTTGAGTTTGTGGGCACAAGTAGGCTCGAGTCAAGTTGGACACTGATCTGAGGCTGAACAGATGGACAAGCTGGAAAGACCATGAGTTCGGTCTTAGACAGATTTAGCTGAAGGTGGCGTTCCTTCATCCATGTGGAGATATCAGCCAGTCACGCTGATATCTGAGCTGAGACCGTTCTGTCATCAGGTGGAAAGGAGAGGAAGAGCTGAGTGTCATCAGCATTGCAGTGGTAGGAGAAACCGTGGGAGCGGATCACTGCACCGAGTGAGGTGGTGTACAGAGAGAAGAGTAGGGGACCAAGCACCGACCCCTGAGGAACCCCTGTTGATAGGCCATGTGACCTAGACACCTCTCCTCGCCATGACACTCTGAAGGATCTGCCTGTGAGGTAGGACTTGAACCACCATAGGACAGAACCTGAGATGCCGAGCTCAGAGAGTATGGAGAGGAGGATTTGATGGTTCACCGTGTCAAAGGCAGCAGACAGGTCCAGCAGCAGTAGGACAGAGGATTGACCAGCCGCTCGAGCCAGTCTCAGTGACTCAGTGACTGACAGGAGTGCAGTCTCAATGGAATGGTCACACCTGAAGCCAGACTGAAAGGAGTCAAGTAGGTTGTTGTTCCGCAAGTGTTCAGTTAAACACTGCGCGCTCCAGTATTTTCGACAGAAATGGTAGAAGTGAGACTGGACTGTAGTTTTCAACCTGGGCGGGGTTGAGATTAGGCTTTTTGAGCAGTGGGGTGACATGTGCTTGCTTAAAAGTAGCAGGAAAAGTGCCAGTTTTTAGGGAGGAATTGACAATGTGTGTGTGATTGCAGGTTTGATAGTAGGCAGGATGGTCTGCAGGATGCGGGTGGGTATTGGATCGAGAGGACATGTTGTAGGTTTTGAGCTCAGAAGAAGTCTGGAGACCTCATCCTCGGTCAGAGGAGTGAAAGAGCAGAGTGAAGCAGCAGTAGTGGATTTGAGCTGACTGGGCCCATCAGGCTCAGAGAACTGGTTGCTGATTGCAGCCACCTTTTCAGTGAAAAAGGAGGAGAACATGTCTAGAGTCAGTGTAAGGGAAGGCTGAGCAGCTGGAGGAGAAAGCAAGGAGTTAAACACCATAAACAGTTTTCTGGAGTCAGTAGCAGCACAGATCTTGTTCTGATAGAAGGCTTTCTTAGCGGACTGCAAGGAAGAGGTAGAGGAAGCAAGTTTCTGTTTGTATGAGGACAAATCAGTGGGTTCTTGGGATTTACGCCACTTTCTTTCTGCTGCCCTGAGTCCAGTTCTTTGTTCTCTCAGGACTTCAGAGAGCCATGGACTTGTTTTTTCTTGGCTGGTTTGGACACCAGGGGGCAGAGTTTGTCCAGAGAGGATGCCAGAGAGGAACAGAGTGTTTCTGTAGCCTCATTAACAGAAAGTGAGGAGAAGTGTGAGTGGTCAGGCATGGCAGAGCTCACCTCATCAGACAGCTGTGCTGCTGTGAGGGACTTATGGTTTCTTATTTTCCTTTTAATTATGTTCAGTTAAATAAACATCTCCTTATTCTCTGGCAAACTTTGTGTGGACTCTCTCTTTGTTGCAAACCAGTGAGCCAGGTTTGTAACATGATGTTATAACATGAGTACAGGTAAGTAATGGTGAATGCTAAGAGATGGACCAGTAACAGAAGACTATCAGGTAGTGAGAGCCCTGGTGGTTGAGCAATCAAAAGACACAGGCAATGGTTTAAGGTTTTTTTGTGTGGCCACTTGTTATTATTAACCAATAACATAATGAAAAAACAGTTGTTGCAAGGCATTCAATGAAAAATAACAAACTAAAATAATAAAGCCGGCAAAAGAAAAACCCAAAAGTCCCAAAGTTACCATTGGGGCCCTTGTTTCTTCAGATCTGTGTCAAGTGTATCAGTGTATCAGTGTATGTTTGTTCTATCCTACCACACAGTCCGTGAGAAAGGGGGAAGGAAGAACGCTGCTGCTCGTGTTAGAACGCTGCTGCTCGTGTTTTAACGGGAAGCAAGAAAAGGGATCATATTTCTCCTGTTTTAGCTTCTCTGCACTGGCTCCCTGTGAAATCCAGGATTGAATTTAAAATCCTCCTCCTTACTTACAAAGCTCTAAATGGTCAGGCTCCATCCTATCTGTCACAGCTCATAGTTCCTTACCAACCCTCAAGATCACTGCGCTCTGAAAACGCAGGGTTACTTGTGGTTCCCAAAATTTCCAAAAGTAGGTTAGGAACCAGAGCCTTCAGCTACCACACTCCTCTCCTATGGAACCATCTTCCATTTTCGGTCAGGGAGGCAGACACCGTTTCAACTTTTAAGGGTAGACTTAAGACCTTCCTCTTTGATAAAGCTTATAATTAGGGCTGGCTCAGGTTGCCTGGACCAGCCCATAGTTAGGCTGACATAGGTTTAACCTGCCGGGGGACTTCCTCTGATATGCTGAGCTCCTTTCCTTCTCTCAATGCTGCCATCAGAAATCATGCATGTCTGTTTACTGCATTGCCATGTGCAAGCTTAACTTAGCTCTGTGATAGCCATGTGGTACTCTCACTACCTGGGGCTCGCGATTACAGAGCCTGGGTCTGTTGAACTGCACTACGCTAATCCTGTTGCCTCTCGGGAGCGTTCCTGCTCCCTTGTTTCCTAGTTTCCCTGGATCCTGGCCGTAACCTTGACTGTGCCTGACCGTGGTGATAGCTGTGCTGATGCTGCGACCCTGCCTTTGGTTGTGCTCGTGCTGTGGCTGTACTGATTCTGTGCCCCCCGCTCGCCCTGATCGTGGTCTGGTCCTGGTTGCGCCGATGCTGTGATCTTGCCTTTGGACAACTCCCTTTCACATATGCATGAGACTGTTATCATCTCTATCAACATCATCATAGAGAGCAATTACTAATTTCACACCTACCATTATTGTAATATGACATGCATCTGTTTCTATTGTTCTGTGCCCCCCCCCCCCTCTTTCTCTTTCCTTTTTTGCCATGATTGTATTTCACTTGCTATTTACGACATCTATTGCTCGTCTGTCCGTCCTGGAAGAGGGATCCCTCACTATCCTCTACCGCTCTTCCTGAGGTTTCTTCCTCTTTTTTTTCCCCGTTACAGGGGTTCTTTTTGGGGAGTTTTTCCTTGGGTGATGTGAGGGTCTAAGGGCAGAGGGATGTCGTACACTGTAAAGCCCTCTGAGGCAAACCTTGATTTGTGATAATGGGCTATATAAATAAAACTGACTTGACTTGACTTGACTTGAAGGAATTCTTCTCCACTCTCAGAGTTCAATATCAGTAGTTTCAATGCGGCTCGCCACCCAGCTCACGCTGGGAATCTACGGATCTGGGATCTGGAAACAATCTCTGGATCTCTGGAAACTTCACACGAAACCAGATGAAGCTCTCCACTAGACGGTGGGATGTGGCTGGGACGTCATCTAATGATGTCACAAGGGGAAAAAAAAACTGACCTACAAAGAGGTCAAAGGAAATCCCAATAGCATGTTGATTATCACCGAACAATAATAATGCTTCACATTAATTGGGTCAAATCAAGCTCTCAAAAGGTTCAGTTGTACAACAAAATCTTCAGTTCAAATATTAGCTTGCAGTTGTGTAACCATAAACACATTTAAAGTGCATTTAATAATTAAATGCAAGTATAACTACATTAATAACTGTTTAAAGACCTTAACCAGTCTTTATTACATTAACAACTAGGAAAATATCATTTTTCAAAAACAAAAAAAAATATTGCATAGTACCCTTTAATTTTTGTAGAAAACTGCATTAAATTCAGAGAAACTCATGGTAACTTAGAGGCATTAAGGCCTACTGTGCTTATATCTCCCCTTGCACCGGTAACAATGAGAAACTGCACCAAACATTCACCTCTGCATTTACCATAAGC
Organism: Plectropomus leopardus; assembly: GCF_026936395.1. Lineage (NCBI taxonomy): Eukaryota > Metazoa > Chordata > Actinopteri > Perciformes > Serranidae > Plectropomus > Plectropomus leopardus. The sequence goes on along the minus strand of NC_142194.1, from coordinate 29,814,298 downwards.
ACACAGACACACACACAACTTCATCCGGAATTACTACAACTCAGTTTGGAACATTATTTTCATGTCTTACCCCGTGGATGGCAACAGGTTTACTCGCGGTTTTGGATCAGGTAGCACATGAGGCAGCAGAGGTAAACATGACCGCAGAACCGGAAGAGAAGACCGGACGTGACCCTACGGGGTTGATCACCTGAGCCAAGAGGGATTCACTGATTGGGTTGTTCTACGTAGCCCTCTGCAGCAACTCTCTTTTTTTTCCTTTTTTCTCTCTATTTCTCATTTTCTCCATTTTAACCACTTTTAACTCAGATTTTAACAGTTGTTGGTGCATATAAATTAATTTCAATGATATTTCAAAAATAAAACAAACTATTTATGAATCATCTATTTATTCCAAAATAAAATGAACTGCTTTTAGAATTTTTAATGACTTTTTCATTAAATTGTTTCTTTCACAAATAAAAGGAATTATTTTAAAGGAATAGTTTCAACAAAATAATGTCACTTTATAGCCAGGCTACACTTGCAAGACTTTATAAATGAGTGAATTTTGTGCTGTCACTAGAATACAACACTCTTAACAGCACACAGCAAACCCGCATGAATGAACACCACAAGCATGAAACACCCCGCAGTTCGGCGGGTATGCTGTCATGCACTGCTGACGCGTGCTGTGTGAAACGGGCCTAACAAAACTTTTGTGCTCCATGTGCAGGAAGTGCCCAACCTAGAAAACAGGATGTCAATCAAATGTCCTGTAAGAGTCTGCTGTTGTTGTTGTTGTTGTAATTGGTGGTGGTGTTGTTGATGTTGTTGACAGCTCACACATTATGTCTAATTCCCTTCATTCCCATAACCATAACATAGTAAAAACAACACTATCTGTTGACATAAATATACACTCTGATGCCATTTTTTTTTCAAGCTGGAAGCTACTGTGGGGCTTGATCACCAATCAAATGAGAACTACGCTCCTCACTTTGTAATTACTCGAACACACTCTGCCCTGCTGCTAAATACACACACACACACAAACTCACACACACATAATGAGAGAGTAATTAGTAGAATGTGCCCTGCCCTGTTGTTTAATCAGAGAGAAGACCCTGTTTGACCGTCCACCTCTCATCATCCCACAGTCATAATCAAAAAGCAAGAGACACAATCAGCATGTGCTGAAAGATTCTCTCTTTCTCTCTCTCTCTCTCTCTCTCTCACACGCATGCACACACACACACACACACACATTAAATTCCACATCGTCTGTACAATACAGTCTCCTTCATAAGCAAAACCATTAAAACAAATTTGGCAAAACACCTGTATGTAACTCAGTAAAATAGTGTGTGTGTGTGTGTGTGTGTGTGTGTGTGTGTGTGTGTGTGTGTGAGAGAGAGAAAGGGCATGTCTGTGTGTGTGTGTGTGTGTCTCAGCAGGCTGTGTGTGTCTTATTACTTTCTATCGGTAACAGCATGATGGCTAAACACCTGCTAAGTCCTGACCTCCATGTACCTGTCACTGCAAAACAAGCTGTTCTCTCCCTCTCCACCATCCTCCACTCCTCCTACTTGTTACCTCACTTGCTCTCTTTCTCCCCTCCTTTTCCTCCTCTCATAACAGGCCTGCCAGTCGTTCTCATCTCTTCCTTTTGATCCCTCGTTCCCTCTCTGGTGTATGTCCTTCTCTGCTCCATCTGTTCTTGGCTATGTAACTGAGGGATCATTCTCTACAGCCTCTCTACCCCTCCAGGCTTTTTTCCTCCCATTTCAATTTTATTCTTTTTATTTTATTATACGTTTTTGATTATTTGATCTGTAGTTTTTTTTAATGCCCTTTGAACCCAAATAATGACCAGCTTGGAATGTAAATTCTCAAATAAACTCTAAAATGCAGGTTTGGTCTAAAAAGTACACCTAAAGAAATGGGATAACTAGCATAATAACCTCAAAGACATATGCCTCTGCAAGCCAGTCAAGTTAACTGTTTACATCCATGTCTGTGAAAACATAGATGCTTCAAACCAACATGATCTCATTCCAACTCGTCACATAATGCTGCTCTGTCAGTGACCCTCTGTGTCTACTTATGATGTTTTAGGTATCCTTATGCATCAGCTGTTTACGCTCCGGGCCACCGTTACCTTGATATCAACAAATGCACATGGATGGATGATGCTGCATAGTTCTTATGTTCCCACAACAGCACATAGCAACCAACATGGACTATCACCATGGTTAGGATTATGCAACAAAGTTGCAGATGGTAAGGTTTAGGCAAAAGAGGCACATGGTAAGGTGTAGAGAAAAAAACCCACTCATATTTACACCAGAGGCGAACTCCAGACTCCCACTGTTTGTAGGACCCATCCCTCACCACACCTGTCCAGCCTATAAGCATGCTTGCACTTTAGATATTAATTGGTTACTGGCTGCATTATTACCTGACTCTGTCCTTCAGCATTTCATGTGCACACAACCTGTTCAGTCCAGTGATGCTGCCCATGCAAGTTGCATGTGGATGCACCCAGTGCTGTCCAGCTGTCTGCCGGCGAATAAAAACAACACCACTGGTTCTGTCCAGCCGCATTTCAGGAGGACACAGAAAGTGTCCAATGTAGAGCATCTCTACTCGAAGAGTAGATGTATCTGATGCGTTCGGAGTGAGAATTGCAGAAACATGGTAAATGGTCTGCACTTGTAAAGCACTTGTCTAAGATTCTGACCACTCAAAGTGCTTTTAAGGTCCAGACACATGGCCAAAAAGTTACACATGAACACTTCAAACCCACTGCCAACCAGCTTGTATGTTCTTGTGGGAGGAAATACCCCTCCACACCTGCAGAAAGTGGTCATCTACAGACTGTCTTGATGCTAGTTAGCCAGTAAACAAATTGAACTTGTCCTGCAATACTTGAATTTTGCAGTCTTTAACTAAGACTATCTTTCCCTTAACCCAGAGCTTTGAGTGCCAAAACAGACCCATAAAAAAAACTAAATCATGCTTAACATTCACTGAATTAGTTTAGGAAGGAAACTTTGCAATTTGCTCGTTAACTTAATTAACAATTTTCCTTCAATGCTGTGTAATCCAGGCAGCAATTCTGTCAAAACATATTTATTATTGTAAATTAAAATCATATATGAACAGGCTGACACCACACATGGATGTAAATCTGCCGTTCTTACATGTCCTCATTAAAACTTAAAGTGATAGTGTTTCTATTAACACAGATGTATTTGTGTGTATTGAGCTCAATATCTCCCATGTATCCAAATAAGTTTCATTTGCATAAACCACTATTTATAATTTTGTTCAAGCAAATAAAAAATAAGAAAAGCAGTTTTCCAGAGTTATAAAACGGAACAACACACATGCAACCAGCTGTGTTTCCTTCAGTAAAGAGGGGATTGCTGTATTGTGTGAATTTACCCTCTCTGTCTCCCTCTACACAGAGCCTTTGATGCTGATCCGATATGTATTTTCCTCACAATGCCTCAGCATATTCTGACATCTGATAGTTACATAACCATAAAAACAGGCAAGCGAGGTGTCCTCACTTTTGCTCTCTCTCACTGGCTCTATACACACACTTCCACACACACCCCTACACACACACACACAGCTCTTGAGTATGACAGAGGGTAGGGGAGAGTGGAGCAACCCACAGAGGTCTATTTCCATTTCTGGGCTCTCCCTAACATTCTCAGAGGAGAAAGAGATAGATAGAGAGAGAGAGAGAGAGAGAGAGAGAGAGAGAGAGAGATGGCACAAAAACTGAAGGAACAAATTCAGGAGAGAAAACAGAGCATGGAGTTACAAAAAAAGAAAAGCCTGTAGGAAGAAAAAGAAGTTGCCATATTTAGTGCGGGGTTTAGTGGAACTATGGTTTGGGTTTCCTGTCAGCACAGCCTGGATTAGCCTGCTGTTCCTCTTCTTAAAAAAGCCTGCTGCTAGACCAATCTTTCATTTCCACATTTCATGTTGCTTTCACTCACTCTGAAGTAAAGCCAGGAGATGCCTTCACCTGCTCAAAAGCATTGAACAGTGCAAACACTGATGACGTGTTTGTGTTTGTGCGTGGAAGTTGATTCTTGCTTTTTCTCCACTTAAAGCTTTCAGACCTCTTTATCTTCCTCAGGGAAAGGAGTCATCTTTTGATCTAAGCATTTACTTTGGTCATTTCAATTTGTCACTGAATTTATTTTGGGTAATGGAGTAGTGCTGTTGAAACACAAAGAAACTTAAAGTTTCCACGTGTCACCTCCATAATAATGTACAAAGTTACTATCCATGATTTGCAGAAATGTACAGATTTCACCCAAACGCCAACATTTTTTTTTTTTTTACCGTTTCATCATCATCTAAACACCCATATGAAGATATAGTTATCAGTACATTTCAAGTGTGTGTATGTAATTATTGACATCCACACAAGGTACAGCATTGAATTCTGTCCTTTTTTGTTGTCTTTTCTTTCCTCGTCCCTTTGATCCTTCATGTGCACTTTCTCTTTCCAAAACTGGATTTCTGCAACTGAGACCTGCCCACTTACTGGATCCAGAGGGGAATTTGTTTGTTTGGAGGGCCCTGTGTCTTGTTTTGTTTGCTTGCTCATGCATATGTTTACATAATTATTACATATGTATCTTTGTGCATTTGATACTTCTGTCTGGACCTTTACTGTTACTATAAGCATGACAGTCACGTGTCCACAAACTCTGCCATTGCTCAGGGTTGGGGAATATAAATGATGTGTATGTGTGTGGATGTGTCTGTGTGGAAGTTTGTAAGAGTGTGAGAGGAAAAGAGAGAGTCCAGCACTGTATTTTAATGTTCACATGAATTTGTTTTCTCCTGTCAGTGGTTTAGAAAACAGCAGATAAATCAGCAGCAGTGACTGGGCTGAAACCCTAAGCGGCATCCAGATCAACCTGCTCTCTCTCTCTCTCTCTCTCTCTCTCTCTGTCTCTTTCTGTCTCTCTCTCTCACACACACACACACACACACACACACACACACACACAGTGGCATGAGTACAATACGCACATTATGATATGCACACACTAAATAGGCTCTCTCTTACACACACGCATAGCACATACACATACAGCAAACTGACAACTGACAACACAGGATAGACTCCTAAAATAGAAATATTTATACAAGTGGTACATATGTAATATTCATGTACAGCCATCTGACCAATACAGTATTGTTATTCCTGACCCGATGATTTCCCATCACTCCTTGCTCTCTTTTTAATTTCTCCTTTGCTTTTTTATCAAAACACTTGACTCCTCAAAGGCTGTCCTTATTTCTCAATGTACTGATCGCTCATGCATGTGTGAAACTTTTCAGCCGGCCAACAGTGGTGTGTGTTCTTATAAGTGTGTGTGTACGTGTCTTATTTGATATATGTCTTCCAGTACTGCTGTCTCAGAGGCTGTTAAAGGCCAGTAATGAAGCACATTAATTTAATCATCACATCTAATTAATCTTCACACCTCGACTCATTGTCTGACGTCTCCAGAGGGGGTGAGGGTGAAAGGAGTGAAAGGGAAAATGGGAGTGCGTGATCTTAAGTAATCCTGATTTCCAGGTGGCATTAATCTGCATTCTGCATTCTGGGTGATAATCACATTGGGGAAAATATGCAGAGGATCCAGATGTACCTGCACTTGAGATGCTTTGAGGGTCCAGTCAATCAAAGCGGCTACAACAGTGCAGAGGCAAAGTGTGGTATAAATTTATGTTACTAATATGTGCTAGTCATACAGGGGAGAAATATTAGGGAGTTTCTGAGGTCCTGGGACAGATAGGGGCCATAAAAATACTGAACACTGATGTTTTTTTTTTTGGTTTTTTTTTAGAGAGAATTATTAATCTATCATCATTAACAGAAGATTTTATTTAGAATGTTGTAACTAATACTAACCATTACTTTTTCCCTTCATGTTTTTTGCAAAAAAGGGGAAGATTGCCTCCACAGTCCTGATGTGAACAGTACTCACTAACAGAGTGGAGTGAGTGTGTCAGTGCAGCCTGTCAACCTCCAAAAGAAAGGTCTGGCTAAAAACATCAAAAAGAAAGACAGGAGGTACAAGGAGGTAAGCATGTCAGCTGACAGTGACTGAAATTTGGTTATGATGTTATCACCAGTGGTGGGAAAAGTACTCAGATTTTTTACCTAAGTATAATTAGAAGTACCACAGTCTAAAAATAGTATTATAAGAGGATTAGTATTATCAGAAAAATATATTGAAAATATCAAAAGTGAAAGTACTCAATATGCAGAATGGCTCCTTTCAAAGAATCATAACCATACAAATAATATTTCTATGATCATAACATGAGCTCCTTGGGTTATCATAGAAAATTATATGATTCTGTTTGCACATAATGTCATGTCAAGGAAGTTATGTTGATTTGCTTTTTGTCTTGTGTTTATGTTGTCTTGTGATTTCCTGTTTTATTTTGAAATCCTAACTCTCCTCTCGTTTCAGGTCACTTACTTCCTCCCTTTGTGTGTTTTCCCGCCAGTGTGATTATTGGCCCCGCCCTGATTGTCTCCACCTGTTTCCCCTTACCTTGTGTATATATAGTCAGCGTCTCCCTTTGTCCTGTGCCAGTTTGTCTTGTCTTGTCAGTCAGAGAACCAGCACCATTTCCATGCTCAAGTCAGGTTTTGTTTGTTGCTTGCTCCTTCTTATTGATCAGGTCAAGTACCTTGTTTTGTTTGATCCTTTGTTGGACTCTTGTTTTCTTTATTCCTCATCAGAGTGATTTTTTTGTTGTTAGTTTTGCTTCCTCGTCAGAGTGATTTTTTTGTTGTTGTTACTTTTGCAGCCTCTTCAGAGTGATTTTTTAATTTGCCTTCTTGTGAAAGACTTGTGGCACAGAGTCAAGGAAATGGCAAAATACCAGGAGGATTTCCAGACAGCCATGACCAGCCAAGTTAACCTATTGTCTGCTCAGGCCCAAGAGGTCCTCACACACCTTACGCAGGACCCCCCCCGCCCTTCGTGTGGAAGCATCACCTCCTCCAACGGCTGTAGGGAGACAGCTGGTTCCAGGTTCTTGCTTTTCAGTTCCTCGCCTCGTGCCACTGGAAAAGTTCTCTGGTGAGTCTGGAGAATGCCGAGCTTTCATTGTAGACTGTGGAATGAGTTTTGAACATCTGCCATCTGCATTTCCTACTGAATGATCTAAAGTAGCATTCATGATTTCCTATCTCACTGGGAGAGCGAGGGCCTGGGCAACCGCAGAGTGGTCCCGTGGTTCGGCAATCTGCCAATGACTCGAAGCCCAGCTTGCCGAATACCTCGCACATTCCATCGCTGGCTTCTTGGAAGGTTTCCCTGGAGGGAGAGGAGGAGCCCTTGCAGATGGGACGAGCCATGGTGGACCTGGAGGAGCGCCGTCGGTGCTTGCAGGAGGAGAGATGTTTCTACTGTGGACAACATGGACACCTACTTGCCACCTGTCCAGTAAAAGGGCAGACTTGCCAGTAAACGGGAGAGTACTGGTGAATCGTCTCTCCTCCGGAATTTCTCCCCGATCACCAACCCAGATCAAGGTAAAGCATCATGACACTCATTTCACTCAGGGTCATTATTTATTCAGGAGCTGATGAGACCTTCATGGACTGGGAGTTGGCCAAAAGACTTGGTGTAAAAACTGAACTGTTAATCAAGCCTTTAGAGGCCAGTGCTCTCAATGGGGAACTCGTATTCAAAGTGACACACAAAACAACCAGTGGAAGTGCTGGTTGGTAACCATTGTGAGCTCGTGTATTTATTTGTATCATTCCTCCTTGCATTCTCTCATTTTGGGCTATCTGTGGTTGAAATGACAAAATCCATACATTGACTGGGAAAATGGAAGGGTATTGAGCTGGGCAGAGGGGTGTAAGAACTGATGTTTTATGATCAACCAAGAGACCTGTATGAAAATTGCTTGTAATACTGTTTCTGTCACTCCTGACACAGCTATTACAACCTCTGACCTGACTTCAGTTCCTAGCTGCTGCCATGATCTGGTTGAGGTTTTCAGCAAAAGTAAGGCCACATCCCTTCCTCCACACAGGCCTTATGATTGCCCCATTGACTTGATCCCTGGGGCCCCTATACCCAAGGGTAGATTGTATCTCATGCCCTGAAAAAACAGGCCATGACTGACTATATTGATTCCTCCCTGAGAGCGGGACTTATCCGCCCTTCCATCTCCTACAGGGGCAGGCTTTTTCTTTGTGGGAAAGGATGATGCTTCCCTCAGGCCATGTATTGACTACTCACCTCTGAATGACATTACCATTAAAAATAGTTAGCCCATGCCACTCATGTCATCAGCTTTTGCTCAACTTCAGCAGGCAAAAAATTTCACCAAGTTGGACTTGAGAAATGCTTACCACTTGATTTGCATCCAAGAGGGGGCTGAATGGAAGATGGATTTCAACACTCCTTGTGATGACTACGAATACTTCGTCATGCCTTTTGGGTTGACTAACGCGCCTGTCTTTCAAGCCATGATTAATGATGTACTTTCTGAACCATTTTGTCTGTGTATTTGGATGATTCTGATTTTCTCTGATCCAGATTCCCATTGAGCCATGTTCGCCAGGTTCTTCAGAGATAACTGGAGAATCAACTGTATGTTAAGGCAGAAAAGTTTCATGTTGACACCATATCTTTTCTGGGCTTTGTCATAGCCCCTGGAAAGATACAGATGGACCTGGCCAAAGTTAGTGCTCTGGCTCAGTGGCCCACACCTGATAGCTGCAAGAAGGTTCAGCAATTCTTAGGATTTAACTTCTACAGGCGGTTTATCAAACTTCAGCGCCATAGCTGCTCCCCTCCATGCCCTCACGTCTCCAGACTCTCTTCCAGTGGACCTCTCAAGCTGAGGATGCTTTCCGGCATCTCAAGGACGGTTTCATGACGGCACCCATCCTCACTGTTCCCGACCCCTATCGGCACTTCGTGGTGGAGGATGCCTCCAACGAAGGGGTGGGAGCGGTTCTCAATGCTCTGAAAAGGACAACAAACTCCACCCTTGTGCCTTCCTTTCCCAGAAGCTTTTGCCGGCGGAGAGAAACTACGACGTGGGAAACCATGAGTTGTTGGCGGTCAAGGTGGCCCTGGAAGAATGGAGACATTGGCTGGAGGGTGCTGAGCATCCCCTCATTGTGTGGACTGATCATTAAAAACTTGGAATATATTCGTGGGGCCAAAAGATTAAACTCACGTCAAGCCAGGTGGACGTTTTTTTTTAAAATTTTTAACTGCTTTAATTTTGTCTTGTCTTACAGGCCGGGGTCACAGAACACTGAGCCCGACGCCTTGTCATGTCTGTTTGACTCGGAGCCCACTGCCAAGAAACCTAAGCCCATCCTACCACTGCACCGTGTGGTAGGAGCAGTGACTTGGCAAATAGTATCTGAGGTGAAGCAAGCTAATGGTGAGAACTCTGCACCTAGTGGATGCCCAGAAAACCACTTGTTTGTTCCTGTTGCTATGTGTCCACAGGTGATCTGTTGGGCTCACACCTCTCTGCTCACCTGCCATCCAGGGGTCAAGAGAACAGTACATGCCATCTCCAGTTCGTCTCAGTTCTGGAAGGAGTTCTGCAAGCTCATCGGCGCCACTGAGTCTCACCTCTGGGTACCACCCTGAATCTAATGGCCAGACGGAGCATCCCAACCAGGAGCTTGAGACCTGCCTTCGGTGTTTGGTGTCCCAGCGCCCAGCCTCCTGGAGCGAGAATCTGGTGTGGGTGGAATACGCCCATAACTCGCTACTGTCATGTCAAGGAAGTTATGTTGATTTGCTTTTTGTCTTGTTTATGTTGTCTTGTGATTTCCTGTTTTATTTTGAAATCCTAACTCTCCTGCCCTTGTCTCCACCTGTTTTCTCTCTCTCTCTTTGTGTGTTGTGTGATTGTGGGGTGTCTGTGTTTTCTGTGTGTGTGTGTGTGTGTGTGTGTGTGTGTGTGTGTCTCCCTTTGTCCTGTGCATGTTCGTCTTGTCAGAGAACCAGCGGCATTTCCATGCTTAAGTCATGTTTTGTTTGTTGCTCTCTCCTTATTGATCAGGTCAAGTACCTTCTTTTGTATGATAATTTGTTGTACTCTTGTTTTCTTTATTCCCCGTCAGAATAATTTTTACTTTTGCAGCCTCTTCGGAGTGATTTTAGATTTTGCCTTCTGAAGACTTTTCTTTGCCTGTAATAAATTTATATTTTGATACTCTGATCTTGAGTTGTGCATTTGATTTCAGCTCCTAGTTCAGTCTTGTATTTTAATGTTGCAATTTGGATGAAAGGGGAAATGGTTTTTAAGTCCAGTTGCCTACGGTAGCACCCACAACAAAAAGTAATATCTGACAGATATCAGATATTGCTGTCGGTGTAAGTCTGTTATTTTACTAATGTAAACTGTGGACTACAGCTTCAAAATGAAAACTGACTAAAATCCACTCCAGTTTTGGTTTACATTCAACAAGGTTTTAATTAGCAAGATGTCTCAAAATGTGTTTTACATATTTTAATAAGGTTTTGTAAAACAATCAACAATGGAACAAGTCCAACAGTGGAGCTTTTATAAGCACTTAATGTAAATCACTGAGCACTTAACATGCTGTGGGGCATTTGAATCTTTTTTTTTTTTTTCCCCTTATTTTGTTTTATCCTGCATCCTCAGTTCAGACTCCATGTACTCAGAGCCTGGTGGATGGTGAGAGTCCCGTTAGCTTACACTACAGGTTTCCTACTTAAATAAGAGGAGAGGCACACTGAGGTTCCTCTGTGCAATGATGGGATTTTTTGTTTTAACTTGTTATATAAATAAAATCTTAATGAAATTGTTAAGCCAGATACAATATTTACATCTGTGAGCCAACCTCAGCAGATCCAGGAATCATTGTTTCAATACTGACCACAGAAACTGGTCACTGTGTGTGTGTGTGTGGGAGAGAGAGGGTGGGAGAGACAGACAGAAACAAAGTGTCAGTTTGTCTAATGGTGATGGATAGCATTTCCTCACCCATGTCCCCACAGATGCTGATGCCTCTCTTTGCCCCCACCCGCTCCCCTCTGGGCTTACACACTCGTTAATTAACAGGAATTAATGGTTTTATCTGCAGACAATAAATAAAACATTGTCAGCGCCACTGCCAATCTACTCCACCTCTTATCAAATAGTGTGAAAATGTCAAGCCGACTGAAGTCAAATTAACCGCATCACCAGCAGATTAACACATACAGCTAAATAACCTGCTTACACACAATCACACACACATTTTAACATGGTTGGATTTCTGCTCATTCACACCCAGGGTTACATGCAAGTACATATATACCCGAATATTTAAAACAAAATACAATTACCCACATGCAGGACACACAGATAAACACCAACACATTCTTAACTTATTACATGTTGCAGCTTTGTCAGTGGATTTCTGCATCTGCATATTACGCTCTCAGCTGCGTCAGTTCTAACCTGATGCCATCCAGCTGCATTCAATGCACTCGCCTCCAGAGGACCAGCCACTCTCAGTTACCACAGCAGATGTGAGAAAACTCCTGCTGAGAGTGAATATAAACAAGTCCACAGGCTGAGTGCTAAAAACATGTGCTTGTTAATGTTGTAGTGGTTTAAATAGGGGTTTTTTATTAATTAATAAGCAATTAATTACAATTATTAATTAATTAATAAATCCATACCAAAATATGTAACTTTAAGTCATAATGAAAAGTTATGACTCAGAAACATATGTATTGGTATAGAGATGAAGTAGATAAATGGGACTCAACTTCGGCTATCAGGACTAATACATTTACATTAAAAATTAGAGTTTAAAAACCTCAGAGCACCACCCATTAAAATAGAAAGGTTGATAGCCCATTTTACTATTAACTCATTGAGTGCCATTGACGTGTATATATGTCATTCAAAAGCCAACACTTGAGTGCCATTGACGTATATATACGTCAAAGTGGGGAGCTCTCACGCTCCCTGTGTGTAATTTTGGGGCTGCTGGGATTCGTATTTTTAGTACAAAAGACGGTAGATCAAAGCATGAAGTGGAGTAGCCGGGATCAAAGAGCAAGAGTGAATTGTATGGAGGTGATTCAAAACTACAGCAACAAAGATACATCAATTCAAATATCGGCATAAAATGCCCCCCCAAATAACGGAATAATGGAATAGAAATCTGGTTCTATTTTGTGAGTTTTCTCTCTCTGAACTGGGGCCATGATTTGTGAAAAAAAACAAAAAACAAAAAAAAAAAACATTTGTAATACAATTTTCAGATGTCTTTTATGTCATTGAAGGCAAAATCACTGTTTTGCTTGACAATGCATTTTTCTCAGCTTTCTAGAAAAAAAGTGGTCTTTTCGATGAAACTAGCCACTGTTCAACTTCAGATAAATCAAGAATGGAACAGGATGCAAACAAACATTTTTTTTCCATAACGAAAAAGAGTGTTTCTTCTTTCATTTGAGCTATTCGGTGTTTTCAGAGTCTTTGTACAAAATATTCTGTGGGTCTTGAAAGATGACTCAAAATGGCCAGAAAAGCTGGCGAAAGCCACTTTCCATTATATAATAAGGCTGGCACTCAATGAGTTAATCAATCTAGTCTCATACTTTGAAGGTTGCTACAGAGTTCTTTTTCCAGGTGTACAGTGACTGGACATGAAACACAGACACATCACAAGATCAAGGGTCTTTATAAATGAAAGGTTATGAAACTACTCACTACACAGCAAAACTATTCCTAAAGGACTACGAATTAATGACTTTAAGAAAATGTTCGTATAAATGATGAAACAGTGAATACTAAAAGACAAAAAGTGAATAAACGGGGATGGGGGGATGAAAACCAGTGAGGAACTGGATTAGATGTAACATCTGGATTTGATCAGGTGCACTGAAATAGTGCAAGATGATCAAGCAGATGAGAATGAAAGATTTGAGAAAAGTCAATCTCAAGCATCGATCAACAGCTATCCCATAAAACATGGAAGGAAAAGATAAAGAGGCCTGATTAGACAGTGACCCAAAATTGTGTTAATGGGAGATCCTAACCGATGTCTAACACTTCCTATGTGTCCCTATCATTAAAGAGCATCAGCCCCATAAAAGCACAGGAAAGATCATTTCACCTTCCTCAGAAGTCTTGATGCCAGGGAAAAGGTTCACTCTGGAAAGTTGCAGTGTGGCTTTTGTGAGGACACTGAATGGGCAGCTCGGTTATGCTTGTGCGGTTCTGGTGGCTAGCCCCAGTCGGTTTGAACATTGCAAACGCAGCTTGAGTTTGATTCCTCCATCTTTCTCTCCCTACAGCTGGGTCATCTTCTTACACCTCACGTGGCTGAGATGAGATCACGATGACAGCTTACTCAGCTTTGTTTTATTTGAAGTCTCTTTGTCCCACAGTCTCTCACATGCAAAGTCCTTCGGTTCTAAATCGTCATTTAGAGCACATGTAGCATAGGCTATTTTAAAAGTTCTCTCTTTCAAGGTAGCTTGCAGCATCTCACGCCTGCAGCACAAGCAGAAGTAAAACAGTATAAACCATGTTTAGCATTACAAATATGTGTAAAAATAAATGAGTGATATAATTAAAGGTTATTTAAAATCCTATTTCAGTAAAGGTATACAAGTACAAGTAAGTATGAAAGTATTAAAGGTCTATCAACAAAATCTATAATTAGAAAATCACAGTTTGCATGATTACAAAACAATATAGCATCTGCACGTCTGCAAGTCTGTACTAAGAGTCTTTCCATTCAGTGTGTAGCAAGCTGCTGGCAGATGGTTATGAAAGGTCACACCCATCCACACACACACAGGCACAGCATGTGTTTGGGAGTTTGGCCTCAAAATCGGCATGTAAGCAAAGTTCCAGTTCTGTAGGTGTGAGACCTCCACACAACATTTCAAAGTACATTTTACTTTGAATACAAAATCAGTCAGTGTAGTCCCATCTTACAGTCTGGAGATGCGCGGATGTGTGTCACGTGTTGGTTGCCCAACAAAAGCATAAATTGTCAGTTTCTAGATGTAGGGATCTCCTGATTTCTCCTTGACTTTTTTTAGGAGCTCAGTTGACAGCTCCTCGCCCCAAATGAGTCGTAAGTCAACTCAAACTGTCGGTTAGGCAATAAAATCTGTCGTAATTTAGTTCTGCTTCCCAGATTCATGGCAATTAGGTCGATTAACTTACGCCGAGGGTCATGTAAGGAAACTCCAAAAGAAGTTTCTGTTTTATTTAGGCACTTGATTATCTTCTTATCAAGAGTTGTCCTCATCATCCACTACAATGTTATAACTGACATTTTTAACATCTCATTCTCACAAGAGACTGTTCCCATCTGCCTAAAGACAGCCATTATTGTTCCTTTACCGAAAGGTCTGCTGTGTCTAGTCTGAAGCTCTTACCCCCATCCTGATGAAGTGCTTTGAGAAACTGGTTCTTCAGCACATCAAAGACAATATCCCTGCCAGCCTGCTTTTCACCAGTATGCTTTCAGAACCAACAGATCCACAGAGGATGCCATATCTCCTGCTCTTCACTCACCTGGAGAATAAGAACAGCTACACTAGCATGCTGTTTGTTGACTTCAGCTCAGCATTCACCACAATCTCTCCAATGAAGCTGATTGGAAAACTTAACACTCTGGGCTTTAGTACAACACTCTGCAACTGGATATTGTACTTCCTTACATGCAGACCCCAGAGAGTTAGGATTGGCAGTCACATCTCCTCTACATTAGTGCTCAACACTGGAGCCCCCCAGGGCTATGTGCTCAGCCCCTCCTGTTCACACTGTACAACCATGACTGCACTCCCAGACAATCTTGCTGAGTGGTGCACAGAGAACAACCTGCTGTTCAACATCAGTAAAACCAAGGAGCAGCTTGTTGATTTTAGAAAGAAGGAGGCAAAGACACACACTCCTGTCTACATCTGTGGAGCTGTGGTGGAGCAGGTGAACAGCTATAGGGACCTTGGAATTACTATCACTGAGAACCTATCTTGGTCATCACACATCACCATCCAGGTTCAAGAAGCACAGAAAAGGCGCTACTTCCTATGGAAACTTACAAGTTTCAAAAACAAAATTACAAGTCCTTGATCCTGCTACATCTTGTTGAGTTGAAGAATGACTGATTAAAATCACCAGCTACTGTGAAGATTCCATCGCGTTACTTGGGCATGTTGCTGCTGGTGGCATCCTTTAATTCCTGCAGTGCATTTTTTGAATTTGCATCAGAGTCTTGTGTCCTTATGGCTCCCAACAAGGTCTGCCCACAATACAATAGCTTGATCCAGGATGTTAGGGGTTAACCATGTCTCTGTGAAGATGTACACAGAGCAGTCTCTGATTTCCTCTTGCTGAGTGAGCCTCAATCGCATCTCATCCACTCCACTGTCCTGCAACCGGACATCAGTCAGAAGAAGGCTTGGTAGAGGAACAGCTCTCGGCCCAAGTCCGGTCAGCTTCGCCCTGATGCTGGCTCTCCTCCCTCTCTTAAACTGGTGCTTTCAGTTTCATTTTTCCCCTCTGGTCCTACTGGCCACTCGGCTTATGCCATTTGTGGGGATCCTTTCACGGTTTGTTTGCATTCAGTCCAAACCCCAAACAATTTTTACCGATGTTGATAAATGCTTCTATATCGTAGAAAAGTCATGCTTTTGCAGAAGGGGCCATGGTGACGAAAAAAGTAGAAAAATATAGCAAAAAAGTAGCAAGGATTTGAGCAGCTACAGGCTGCTACATCTACATGCACTGCTGGTTAACTTATACAGAGGAGCAATAGAAAGCATACTGACTGGAAACATCACAAACTGGTATGGCTCACACACGGCCCAGGACAGAAAGGCTCTACAGCGGGTGGTTCCCATCTGCAGAGCATCAGTGACCTAGGTGAAGTGAGGTGTCTGCACAGAGCCCAAAGGATACTGAAAGACAGCAGCCAACCCAGCCACAGTCAGTTCACCCTGCTGCCATCTGGAAAAAGATGCAGAAGTATCAGAACCACCAGACTACGGAGCAGCTTCTTTCCCCAGGCTCCTCAACTTCTCCTTCAATGCCAAAAAGACTTAGCAGGATTTAGGATCAACTTTAATTTAATTTCTTCTTCGTCATCTTACCTTGTACCTTGTAAACCCAAAGCACTGACAAAGTGGCACTACTTTATGAGTTTGGAATGAGAACGGGCTGCATATACACATGAGCACAAACACACTTGCATTTTGAGTCCCATTAGGGCTGCTGTGATCAGTCCTCCTGGTTGTAATTTAGGGATTTGTAAGGTTGGTCTTTTGTAACCCGGGTCTATGAGGAGAGTCCGTGTGGTTACAGCTGGCTATTGGGAGAATCAGCTCCAGTGGACACACACATACACACACACAGACAAAAGCGGAGGGACTATCCAAATAGCCTGGCAGCTGCAGAGAGACAGAGCATCAGCACATGAAAACCTGCTGGAGTGTGCTGCTTAAATGAGGCTGCTGGCATTAGTGGCTGCTTGTTGCTGTAGAATAAAGCCTGTGCAGAGTGAGCGGGGCCTCACTGCTGGGACCCACAACAACAGACAAGGAACTAATCGTGTCCTCCACTCTCCTCATACACACTCAACCCCCCCCCAAAAGCTTGATCGCCCTCTCAAAGTCAATCAACTCCCTGACTGAGACTCAGGGAAGAATTGGGGGCATATTAGCATAAGAGGGGGTGGGGGGAGTCACAAAGAAAAGGAGAAAAAAGCAGCAGAAGGCTTCCTCAGTCAAAACACACTAATTTTCCTCCCTCCTCCAAAACCTGTGATGAATAATGAAGGAAACAGGGCTGGTTGTTAAATCTGAAAATGACTAATTCAGAGAGGAGTCTGGGCAGTGGGGAGACTCTGCTGTGGTACAAACACTGAACCAAAGTTTGCCCCCCCCTCAACCATATTTGATGAGCCCTGCCCACTCCCCATGCATTAGCAGAAATCCCTTCTCAAACCTCATCTGGAAGTATTTGCTTAAGGATCTAAAGACCGGAATAATTTGTGAACTGTGTACATTAATTAATACTATGGATTTATTGAGCTGTTACATGAGATATAAGAGGTTTATCTGCATGATTTGATTATGCATTTACGTGGACTACTGCCGCTAACTTCAGTCTGTTTAAGTCCTGAAGTCCTGACAATTTCAAACTTTCTTCATGATGGCCTGTTGTGGTCACCATGCCATCTTCTTATTTATTATTTTTTTTTAATTATTTTTTGTTTTTATGTAGACTGAATATGTGGCATATTGTAGCAGAATTCTTAAAGCTTCAAGTTCATTTTGAGGTTCATTTTCTGTATAGTGTCACACTGAATTAAAACACATAATAATACCCCTTTCCAAACAAAAGTAGTGCTTGCACACACATATATGTGTCCAGCCATGGAAAAATCAGGAACAAGTTGAAGGGCATTTTGAGTTATTTACAGATTCTGAAAGTGTAGTTTCTAAGCTTTCCAACAATGTCTAACACATGGGAATCTGAAAATATTTGAGGAAGATGTGGCCATTTGAATGTAGGCACTCCTCAAACTAGTTTTGTGAGAAATCCAGCCTCAAAGTTTCTTAAAGATTCTCACCTACCTGGAGAGCCAGCTAACAGTGGCTGCTCATTTGCATCACATTTACATAAATCCAACCCCCTACTGGTCTAGCTATCACTGACATCTGTTAGCCCACATGACAGTCAGTACTTTATTCATGTACCCATGGGTGTTTTATTCACACATTATTAAAGCACATTATCATGTTGATGTGTTTTTCAAATTAATAGCAGATGCTTGCAGTTTTGATGTGCATATCATTGCATTTTAAAACGACAATACTGAGCTAGCTAGCTAGATAAATTAAACATTAAAAAAACTCACAGTGGATTATTAAAAGATAGCTTCCAGCATGAAAAACAGGTTGTAATCCCTGTATATGACTTTGCATGAACACTAACGTAACATAGATAACTTGGACGTTAATGAAAACTCACCCCATAAGAAACTCAAAAGTATTCCTGCAGATGTCATTGCCTCCGATCAGATAACAAGTTCGGGGTGCTTTCTTTTCATCACAGGCTTTTTTTGGGATGTAGCCATTTCCAAAGTTACTAATGTACGCCTGTTCACCTCAAGGTGTCCATTTATTCTTATGTCCTGCCACTCTCTTTCGGCTGCTAAAAAATCCATCCATATGTTGAACATAGTTCTGGGGAAAAAGTTTCCGGCTTCACGACTGTGTCCCGAGGAGAGAATTTTCCTTTCTTCTTCGTAGCATTTTGCTCTTGTTGATCTCTTCAGTTTCATCTTCTAGTTTGGGTTCGGAAGTGAGATTGCTGTCGGCATGACCAGAAGCATCTGGCTTCTTGAAGAAGTACTGCCAAAGATTTGCACTGTAACAGCCCCAATTTAGTTCCTATACAATGTGTTTTTCCTGCTCCATCTTCATACAATGATAAAAACACACACATCTTCCAGAAGTAGCAGTAACAGTTACTCCCCTACTTTAAATGCAGAAGCAGCTGCTTAAGTTGAAAAGGCCAGAGATTTCTTTTCTTGGACCACCGATAAGGCTGAACTGTTAGTAAAAGTAACATCAAAAACACATCAGAGGGTAACGGGAGCATTATTGAAAGAAAGACTTGGCAATTGGTAAGAAGTACCCACAGAGGGAGGATTAACGTAAAAAAGCTGTGTGAAGAAACCTCAGGAAGAGCGGCAGAGGATGATGAGTGATCCTTCTTCCCGGACGGACAGATGTGCAATAGATGTTATAAATAGCAAATGAAATGAAATACAATCATGGCAGAAGGGAAAGAGAAAGAGAGAGGGGGAGAGAGGCACAGCAATAATAGAAACAGACGCATGTCATATTACAATAACGATAGGTGTGAAATTATTAAATGCACTCTATGATGACATTGTGGGTGATGACAAGAGCGTATATTGATAGGGAGGTGCCCAAAGGCATGATCACGGCATTGTTGAACCAGGACCAAGACCACGATCAGGGCGAGCAGGGGGTACAGTATCAGTGCAGCCACAGCACGAGCACAACCAAAGGCAGGGTCACAGCGCCAGCACAGCTATCACCAGGCACAGCCAAGGTTGTGGCCAGGATCGGGGAAAACTAGGAAACAAGGGAGCAGGGATGCTCCGGAGAGGCAACGGGATTAGCGTAGTGCAGTTCAACAGACCCAGGCTCCTTAATCGCGATATGACCCAGGTAGTTACAGTCCCACATGGCTATCACAGATGCAAGGCTAAGCTAAACTACTGAGGCTAAGCTAGGCTAACAAATGACTATCACATATACCAGGCTAAGCAAAGCAGTAAACGTAATGCAGTAAACAGACATGCGCCATTTTCCAATGGCGGGAGAAAGAGAAGGAAAAGGAGCTCAGCGTATCATTGAAAGTTCCCCGGCAGATTAAACCTATGTCAGCCTAACTATGTGCCGGGCCAGCCCTAATAATAAACTTTATCAAAGAGGAAGGTCTTAAGTCTACCTTTAAAGTGGAAACGATGTCTGCCTCCCTGACCGAAACTAGAAGATAGAAGAGAGGAGCATGGTAGCTGAAGGGTCTGGTTCCTATCCTACTTTGGGAACCACAGGTAATCCTCGATTTTCAGAAACGCAGTGATCTTGAGGGTTGGTAAGGAACTATGAGCTGCGATAGACAGGATGTAGCCTGGCCATCTAGAGCTTTGTAAGTAAGGAGGAGGATTTTAAATTCAATCCTGGATTTTACAGGGAGCCAGTGTAAAGAAGCTAAAACAGGAGAAATATGGTCCCTTTTCTCGGTTCCTGTCAGAACACGTGCAGCAGCGATCTGCACCAGTTGGAGAGACCTAAGAGATTTGTTGGGGCAACTGAATAATAGGGAGTTACAGTAATTCAGCCTAGAGGTGACAAATGCATGTACAAATTTTTCAGCATCTGTTTCAGACAGGATATGTCTAATTTTTGCAATGTCACACAAATGAAAGAAAGCAGTCCTTGAAGTTTGATTTATATACGAGGCAAAAGATAAATGTTGATCAAATAAAACTCAAAGGTTCCTTACAGTTGTGCTAGAGGCCAAGGTAATGCCATCTAGAGAAATAACATCCTTAGAAAAGAAGTTTCTGAGGTGTTTGGGGCCAAGAACAATAACTTAAGTTTTGTCTGAATTCAACATGAAGAAATTACGGCTCATCCAGGCTTTTACATCCTAAAGACATGTTTGAAGTCTAGATAACTGATCAATTTCATCTGGTTTCATAGACAGATATATTTGCGTATTGTCAGCATAACAATGCAAATTTATGAGTGTTTTCTAATAACGTTGCCTAGAGGAAGCATATATAAAGTAACAAAGTATAAAGTGAACAAATTGGGAACCATCTGATAAGTAAGATTCAAACCAGGTTAGTGCTGTTCCTTTAAGGCCAATTAACTGTTCCAGTCTGTGCAGTAAGATCTGATGGTCAATGGTGTCAAATGTGGCACTGAGATCTAATAGGATTAAAACACCTGAATCAGAAGCAATCAATAAGTCATTAATTTTTGCTAGTGCTGTCTCTGTACTATGATGAACTCTGAAGCCTGACTGAAAGTCCTCAAACAAACTATTATCTTGGAGAAAGTCACAGAGTTGATGAGCAACCACTCGCTCAAGGATTTTAGAAATAAAGGGGAGATTAGATATCGGTCTATAGTTAGCTAAAATCTGAGGATCGAGAGTGAGCTTCTTTAGAAGAGGTTTAATGACAGCTACTTTAAAGGACTGTGGTACATAGCCTGTTAATAAAGACGCATTGATTATATCTAATAATAATAAGAATTTTCTAATAAGGGTAAAGCTTCCTTAAGTAGCCTTGTTGCGATGGGGTCTAGCAGGCATGTTGATGGCTTAGATGCAGAAATCAAAGTAGAGAGTCGATGAAGGTCAATAGGGGAAAAACAGTCCAAATAAATTCCAGGCCTTGCTGCCATATCCAGGCTGTGTCCAGGGTCAGGCCAGTTAAAGGCAAGAGGTGTTGGATTTTATATTGAATAGTTATAATTTTATCAATAAAGAAACTCATAAAGTCATCACTGCTTAGGGCCGAAGGAATACAGGGCTCTATGGAGCTGTGACTCTGAGTCAGCCTGGCTACAGTGTTGAAAAGAAACCTGGGATTGTGTTTATTTTCCTCAACCTAGCTATAATTTTTTGGCTGGACAGGTCATAACTGTTAAGACCCAATTAGAGAAGGGAACAGGACTGTCTGCCTCATTGTTTCTGAAAGTCTCAGTTCCATCTGTCCAGACTAAAGCACAACCTTGGAGATTTCAAACTAAAACAGGCTCAGCAGCGTTTTCAGTGGTCTCCATTTTAAACGTTTTGAAATGCTGGAGTAATGTGGACATTAGACATAAGCATTGAAATAGTTATGCATTCTAATATGAAACAAATGAGTGTAGATGTAGTCTACTAAGTTTTACTGCTTGTGATTTAACTTTCCATTTGTGATTTTCAAGATAGTATCATTTCGTCTTTCAAAAGTTAAAAGTGTGGATTGTTGGCTGTATATGGTCTGACGTGTGAATATAAAAAAACTCTAACCCTGCCTGTTATTTACATCAATGAAGAGCAGGGATGGTTGTGGATGTGGTGATCCTGAACTGTTTGCCGATTAAATCCGCGACTCGGCAGGAAATATGCAAACGAATGGATGAGGAGTAGCGAGAAGGAGAGAGAGCTCTTTAAAGTGTGAGTCCTATACTTTGGATTGGGTTTGCTGAGTAAACGGATGAGGCAAACAAAAGCCTCTGGGTAAATGACAAACAGGAATATCAGCAGCTGAGGGAGCCCAGCAACTCAGCGATTTACGCTTGTGTAAACTCCAGTAGCCATGCCGTGTCTTACATTGAAATCTCCTTCAGAAGACAGCAGAGCTCAGCATTAAAATGTTCAGCAAAGGAGAGCAGGAAGGCATCATGTTATGTCATCTGATGAGGGCCAAAAGGCTGTTAAGTGTTATTGTTCTTCAGTGCATATTCAAATTCAAATTTCCCTAAAACTAACTCTGAAACTTCTGAAAATATCAACAGGCAGTTGAATAATATGGAAATGCAGAGGTGACAGTGCCGTATGACAGACTAGAGTTATTACTCAGCCAGGAAATGTGGAGAAGAGTGACATTCAGTCAGAGAGTTTGTCCCCTCAAAACTAGAAGATGGTAATTTAGCAGCACAAGTCAGTCAGTCAGTCAACACAGGATTGTCTGTACTGTATGTACCCGTCTCTGACTGAGCACAGAAGTGCTGATTAAGACCAGCAAAGTTTCACCAAGGACAAAGCTCTTCACAGGATAATTAAAAGGACACACTCAAACTCTATCACAGAGAAGGAGAGAGAGAGAGAGAGAGAGAGAGAGAGAGAGAGAGATTTGATTTGAAAAGGACCTTTATTCCAAGGTGCCTCCTGCTTACAAGAAAAGTTACAAACCAGAAAGAGATTAAAAACCACAGGAGCGAAGTGCAGTAAAGACAAAATAAGCCATAACACAGCAGTAAACACATCAGAAAGACATCAAAAGTTAACTGCTATTGAGTTCTCCTAAACCACACAGAGCACCTCCCGCACCCCCCAAGATGTCAGCAAAAGTTTTAGTCCTGTTAGTCAAGCTGTAAAAACCAACATTCACCCTGAGCCGAGCTGCCAGCATCCCCTGTAGCATCTAAACTACGTCCTGTGAACCCTCACCTCT